>NW_017675480.1:0-59348 GCF_001879085.1 Nicotiana attenuata | reverse complement strand
CTTTCATCTACCAAATGAACAAACAGTTATTTTCTCTGATGATGATCCAATTGATGATGTTGCCAATAGACCAAGTGTAAAGGAATCAAAGTTTTTAAGCTGGTTTGAGGCAAATAATACATATGAAGAAGCAAGAGAATTAACTTATGCAGAATTTCCTCTTAAGTTTGTGTGGAATAAAAAACTAAAAAAGTGGGAAAAAAGAAGAAATTCTGCATTTTCAATAGGGAGAATATTCTTTGTACCCCCTGGAAGTGGAGAGCAATATTACCTTCGAATGTTGTTGAATGTCATTAAAGGACCTAAATGTTATGAGGATTTACGCAGAATCAACAATCAAGACCATTTAAGTTTTAGAGATGCATGTTATGCACTGGGTTTATTAGATGATGACAAAGAGTATGTAGATGCCATAAAGGAGGCAAGTAATTGGGGAATGCCATCATATCTTAGGCAATTATTTGGTATGTTACTATTATCCAATTCAATGTCACGACCAGAATGTGTTTGGGAGGCAACATGGATTTTATTATCAGATGATATCTTACATGAAGAAAGAAGAATATTGGATAATCCAGGTATACAATTCGATCTTCTTCTTAAGATTTTAATATTATAAAATTGTTAAAATATTTTTACATTTTTTTTGCATACAGATTAAATCTTACTGTAATCTACGATTTACATTTAGGCTTGCAACTTATGAGCGATTAATTATTAATATATTTTGATGGAAACATAATCGATATAGCTTTCCAATGAAGTAAAGTAACATTAATTTGCTTTTACTATTTCTAAAGGAAATCATTTTGCTCTTATCTTTATATGACTCATGGCAACTATATATTTCTATGATTAATTAATTAATTATATACTTTTGTTATTTTAGAAGCTGAGCTAACAAACGATGAACTAAAGAATCGTTGTCTACAAAAGTTGGAAAATTTGTTGAAAGGTTGCGGAAGAACGTTATACGATTTTCCAACAATGCCAAGACCGGTTTTCAATGAAGAAGAAGTTGACAACACCAATAGACTAATCTGTGAAGAACTGCGTTATAATAGGTGCTCTTTGTCTAAGGAACATGAAGAATTATTGGTTAAATTGACAATTGAGCAAAAGTTAGTTTATGACAGAATTATCAAATTAGTGCATGAGGACAAAGGTGGATTCTTCTTTTTATATGGTCATGGAGGAACCGGGAAGACATTTATTTGGAGGACTTTGTCTTCTGCCATAAGATGTAAAGGAGATATTGTGTTAACAGCTGCATCAAGCGGAATTGCGTCTCTTTTGTTACCAGGAGGTCGAACAGCTCATTCTAGATTTGTAATCCCACTCAATGCAACTGAAGATTCAACATGTAATATCAAACAAGGTACTCCTTTATCAAAATTGATTGTCAAGACAAAGTTAATTATTTGGGATGAAGCACCAATGATGCATAGATATTGATTTGAAGCTCCAGACAGAACTCTAAGAGATATTCTTAGATTTAAAGATGCATCCAATTTAGATCGTCCATTTGGAGGAAAAACCGTTGTTCTTGGTGGTGACTTTAGACAAATACTTCCAGTCATTCCAAAAGGTACTAGACAAGATATTGTTAATGCTACCCTTAATTCTTCATATTTGTGGAATCACTGTCAAGTCTTAAAGCTAACAAAAAATATGAGGTTGGAAGGAAATCAGGTGGATTCACATTTGAATGATCTAAGACAATTTTCTGATTGGATTTTAGCAATAGGTGATGGTATGATTGAAAATTCTGTTGATGGTATCGATAAAGTTCACATCCCTGATGATCTTATCATCAATAATTGTGGCGATCCAATTTCCGCGATTGTGGAAAGTACATATCCAGATTTTTTAAGTCATTGCAGTGATATAACATACCTGCAACAAAGAGGAATTCTTGCTCCCACTCTTGAGAATCAATCAACGAATACATGGTTTCAGTAAACAAAAGTCAACCAAAAACATTTTTTAGTTCCGATACAATTTGCATGTCAGACGATGCTTTTACAGGTTTGGAACACATATATACCCCTGAATTTCTAAACACTATTAAGTGTTCTGGAATTCCAAATCATGTTATCACTTTGAAAGTGGGTGTCCCAGTGATGTTATTGAGAAATATAGACCCATCTTCGGGGCTATGTAATGGAACAAGATTAATCATCACTAGACTGGGAAATCGGGTTATTGAAGCAAAAATTTTATCGGGAAATATGGCTGGACAAAAGGTCTTCATTTCGAGAATGTCATTAACTCCATCTGATGCAAGAATACCTTTTAAGTTCCAACGAAGACAATTTCCAATAGTTGTATCGTTTGCAATGACGATAAACAAAAGTCAAGGACAATCTTTATCTCATGTTGGGTTATATTTGAAAAAATCGGTCTTCACACATGGCCAGCTTTACGTTGCTCTATCATGGGTTACAAAAAGAAAGAGATTAAAGATTTTGGTTTATGACGATGATGGAGAAATTTCAAATGAAGCAATAAATGTGGTTTACAAAGAGGTTTTCCGTAATTTACTTGGAGAATGAAAGCAAATCTGATACCTTTTAGCAACATTTTTGGTTCTCATGCTTCTATCTTTGCTAAACCATATTGTAAATAAACTTCAGAACCAATAGTTGACAACTTCATTAGGTATGCTTAATTGCGATCATATGTTTCCTTATTTTAAATTGTCTATTTGTTTTCAAGCACATTGCTTATCTGGCTGCTAACAAGAAGTTGGTGTTGCCAGTTGTTGCCTTCAAAGTTATTAATAGTCGATCATATGCCGAAAACAAACTTGCAATGCAGGCATGTCATTTATCTGCCTCGACTATGTATCTGAGTTCTATTTAAACGTAAGTTTCTGCCGCTCATTTTCATATCTTCTTATTATTTAGTTGTGATTGGCGAAATTGGCAGCTTTGATTTCTCTGTCCTTTTGATGATAGAACACTGAATTCCCCACAGAAAGCATTTCAGCAATACTTATTATCTCAGAAGAGCAATTCTAATTGTAACAGGCAACAATCATCTTGGACAGCATGGGATCCATCGAAAACTCAGCCATTTTTTCAGCCACTTTGGTTAACTTACCATCCTCATCGAGGGCACCAAGCACAAACAACAGCTCCAGGCCTTTAAGTAGACCTTCAGTTGGTGTACTCTCCATGAAGTAAAATTTCATCAAGTGTTTAATCCCTTGAGTAAGAGCACGACTTTTGGAATTTTTGTCCTTTTTATTTCTGTAACTGTCTTATCTTCCAAATTGTTCATGTAGCTATGTGCAGTTTATAACAGGAAGCACTTTCCATTAGCTATTCGTCCTGATCGACCAACACGTTGGTTGGCAGACGCCGTGGATATGGGAGCGACCATCAATGACTCGGTTCCTTTCCGAGGTTTGTAACACTGGATCTTAACTTTATAAAAATTTTCATAGTAACATTATAAAATTTGTAAGATTAACCATATTGGAACAAATCACCTAGCTTAAGTTTTCTGTTTTCTTAATGGTGTATGGATTTCTTCAAACAAAATTCTTACAGTTTTGTATGGTAGTCAACTTTTGCCACAAATCGTCAACTTATATTTATTTACTTAAGATCCAAGCTACAAAACAAGCTAAAATTAAGGCTATATTTCTAATATAGCCTTAATAAATTCTTATGAGATTTATTGAAGCATCTACTGGCCTACTAGCTCAAACTAAGGCTAAATTTCCAATTGGATTAATCTGCAATCATATTTGTGCTTTTTTTAAATTTCCTATTTGTTTTGAAGCACCTTTCAGATTTGGCTGGTAACAAGAAGTTAGTGTTGGCAGTTCTGGCCTTCAATGTCATTAATGGTGGATCACATGCCGGAAACAAATTTGCAATGCAGGCATGTCATTTCCCTGCCTCCAATATGTATCTGAGTGCACTCTAAAGACAAAAGTTTCTGCTTCTCATTTTAATATCTTCATATTATTTAGTTGTGATTGTCAAAATTGTCAGCTTGGACTTCTATATGCTTTGGATGATAGAACACTGAATTACCCACAGAAAGCATTGCAAAAACACTTATGCTCTCAGCAGAGCAATTGCACTTGTCAGAGGCAACAATCATGTTGGACAGAACTCTCTGTCATTTGGATGATCGAACTGTACCTCATTTGTATTTTTTAAAATTTGTAGGGCGCTAATGAAGATAACGAGTTGATCGATATTGCAAACACATCAGCCAAGATAGGTATATCTATTGCCGCAACAGTGGTCGAAGAAGATTTGAATGCACAGTTCTATGGAACTAAGATCAACAGAGTGTTTAAATACCCTCTGTCATTTGGATGATCGAACTGAACCTCATTTATATTTTTTTAAATTTGTAGGGCGCTAATGAAGATAACGAGTTGATCGATATTGCAAACACATCAGCCAAGATAGGTATATCTATTGCCGCAACAGTGGTCGAACAAGATTTGAATGCATAGTTCTATGGAACTAAGATCAACAGAGTGTTTAAATTTCAGAAATCAGCTTAACTTATTGCATATTTAACAGTTGGAGAAATCAAACACAGTCTTATAAGTTATTTTATTATTTCTATAGTTATGAACAACATATTTTTATCGTTTCATGTGGAGAGGATTAAGGTTGGAGATTTGCCAGACACTGTGACTGTTCAAGTCAAGAATGCAGTATTCAACTTCTTGATCCATTTAGTAGAGCAACAAGATCAAATAGTCATATATCTACACCCAAATGCTATGTTTAAGTCATTCTGACAGTTGGGTTCCAACTCTATATCCAAATTAGGTCCACGCCAGCCAAAAAAGAAATAAGCCGGAATAAAAATTAACTAAATCCTGATCACCTGTATCCAATTCTTAAATTGTCAAAGAAAGCCTAATGAATTAGGATCGCACCATAACAATATATCACAGCATAAAAGACTGCTAGCTAGCTTCGCTGTTTAGTTTTGTATATAATCTTCTTGATGAAAGTGTGTGTTTGTGCATTCACTTTACCTACAAAACATTAACTAGACACAGAAATCATCAAACACAAAATTTAAGAAAGTTGCACAGCACCAACTGCCAACAAAATTTGATATGTCCAAGCATTGGCTCTTCAGAGAAATGCGTCTCTTTTTAAGTATATGTTACTCATATAGCATGAATAAACGATTCAAAATAAAATGTTTGTTACATTTTTCATTCTCTGCATTTTCAATTTGCAGTTCTTTCTCTACCCATATACCCCCCACGTTTTCCCACTCCCACACAACCCTCCTCACGTTCCAGCCATCTCCTTCACATCTCCATTCACAAATCTTACCCACTTCCACACTATACCAACTTCCACACTATAGTCATCCCATGATATTATAAAATCACATCAAAAGGGAGACGGTAAAAGAAGAACAAGTGACAGAAAAAGGAAGTTTGAGGAAACTCCAAAGATATTACGTACAAATTACTTCTGGAAAATCTCGATAGCGTCAACTCTCTAAATTTTCTCCTGATAACAACGGTATGATCTTTACTCCACTTTTTCCAGATTTGCGATTTACATAATTGTTCCTTACAGAGGGTCTTTTTGTTCACTGCTTACAAATGATCCATATTTCATACTTCATCTTCTTTTATCTCAGTTTTTCTTTGGCGTAATTAACAAACGTCATTCTTAATAATTATCATGGATTTTGCATGGCTCAAAAGCTCTATCAATGTTCACCGTCGACTTCCATAAGTTTTTAATTAACTAATAACTTATGTCATTTATTGGAATTATTGTTTTTTGGATTTTCATTACTGTTTTTTGTTGCAATATAGGATATTATCATGGACATGCATATACTAAATTTTATGTCATCTATTGTAATTTAGTATGTAGAAGGATATTTGTGTTGTCAATTTATTACTATACTAACTTACATTAGCCTCCGTACCTAAATACTTATATTGGAATTAATATACTAACTTATATTATACTGCGTAGGTAAATAATCATAATTAACAACTGAACTTTGATTTACCATACTATGGTTTCTCTTTTGAACTGAGTGGTTACATGTCCGGATTTGCTGAAACTTATGAAGTTCCTATTTTGGCTTTTAATTTTCAGAATTGCTCAATTTGTTTCACAATGTGTTCTGATCTCCTGTAACATTCGAAAAAGCTTAAGCAACATTTTGTTTAATTTTTTTACCTTTGAATGCTCAACCAAGGAAGCTTTATATACAGTACTGATGTTTGTCCTTTATTCACCTGACAGTGTCTATTCAAATCATTGTTTAAATCCATCAATATGTTCAAATAATATGCATGTCCTATGTTATAACATTGAGATGTTGTAGCCTTTCTTATTGTTTCATTGGTCATATTTCAGATATGGCTAAAAAAGGACACGTTCGAATTACTCCAAATACGAGTTCTCAAAGTCAAGGAAAGGGACAACGTATAAGGGTACGCCGTCGCAGCCGTTATTCCTTTAATCATTCTGACTCAAAGACTGAAGTCATCAGGAATGCCCAAAGGCGATACAAAATAAGTTAAGGGATCGAAGGGCTGAACGAAGGGAAAGAGAAAAGAAATTTAGAGAGCTTAGGGATTCACTAAATGAACACGTTGCAAATTATCAGCTTACTCGAGATTCGCTAATTGATGCTATTGACCAAATAAAACTATCAGATTGGCATGCTTTAGCAATTTTAATAGATTCAGTTGGACAACCTTTAGGTAGTATTTTAACTGAAATTTATCACGAGGTTTGGCCAAGTGAACCTTTTTGGGTCTATGTTCTTATATTTGAAGCTGAGTGGGAGACCCGTCTGTACAACTATTTATAATTTTTTTAATTAAGCAAAGTTTGTTATTTCTTTACATGAGTAACTGTCATTTTACTATAATTTTTTCATAATAGTATTAGATTAAATAAATAACATAATGGAATAACACTAACTTATTCCTATATGAGTGGAGTTGCTATGCGGCATATTTTTTCAAGCATGACGAAAACTATAATGCTTTTTAGATTCTTGATCCACAGAAAATCATTAAATGTTCTCAATGTCTTCTTTCTTCTGACATTATTAACGAGCAGAATAAAGGATCATGAAGAAATCTTATAAGTAGAAAGCGAGCAATTATCAAACTTTGTTGCAATATATAAACTAATGCATCCATATTAGAACCATTGTGTATTTAAATAAAGTTGTTCAGTCACGATTATTTTAAGCTAATTATGCTTTATTGTGATGAACGCATAAATTATACTATGAAAAAGGTTTAACTTTTAATTTTTGTTTTCTTTACTTTACAACATCCGCGAATTATGCAGGTACTTATATAGTATATATAAAGGGATTTTTACACAAATAGCTACCAATATTTATTGTTTATTTTTCTTCAGTCAAATGCATAATTTATACATTAATTACACGCGCGCGCGCACACACACACACACACATATATATATATATATATACACACACATATATATATATATATATATATATATATATATATATATATATATATATATATATATATATATATATATATATATTATACCTTCACTGACTATTTTTAATTTAAGAGATTAGCTAAGCGACTCTTTTTGTTAATTCTCAATATAGAAAAGAAATAACTTTAGATTTGTCATTGTGCCAATTGCCTCTATTATCCGTAATATTTATATTTACCTTTTAAAAAAATGCAATAATATTTTATACTTTTTTTCTCTAACACTTTCCGAGCATGGTGCGTGTACTGTACTAGTTTATCTTAATATACAAAATATATATATCTTTGCTGGCTAACTTTTTTAGGGCGGCGCAAAAAAATAAAAAAATTTGTGATTATCCCATATTTTTGTTGACGGGAAAAGGTACTATCTTAACCGTAATGTGTTCAAAACAGTAAATATGCTTAAAATTAAGGGGTAATCTTTCCGCCGGAGCTTAACGGAATAGCAAAGACTTCCGGTATCAAATTTCGTCAGACTTCACTTGTTCTGCAATATGAAATGTTCTTTAGATTACTAACCTCACCGGTGAAATAAAAACGATCTCAATGAAAAATAGGGTTTTTGTACTCTGTTTTCTTCTACTGTCTTCGAATTTCCGTTCTCTGCAAAGTGAGGACACGAAAAAGAACAAATTTCGAGAACGAGAAGCCACTGATGATTCCCTCGCTTACCCCAATTTGTATGTTTCCATTCAAATTTCCATTTCCAGCTGTTTAATTGATTTTGTCTTTGCATGAACCTCTTAATACTTTGTTCTGTTACCACTAATTTATGATACTCTAAGTCAGAAGAAATATTTTAAACTTTGTGCCGCATCAAACACTCTCATATAAATTAAGATTGAGATGGAGGGAGTATATAAGTTAAATTAACATGTTAAACTCCTTGTCTAGTCAAACTTTCTAATAAACTTTGACGACGGGAACAGCAAGGTTTCATGTTCAAATCCCAACGGAGACAAAAATACTACTCCCCGTTCCAGTTTACGCGAACCTATTTCCTTTTTGGTCCGTTATTGACACCTTTCTAAATTTAAAAACAATTTAGCTTAAACGTGCAATTCTACCCTTAATGAGAAGCTTATATAACCACACAAATACTCTGGCCCCTTTTTAACTCGTTTAGGACCACAAACTCCAAAAGTCTTCATTTTTTCTTAAACATCGTGCCCAGTCAAACAAGTTCACATAAATTAGAACGGAGGGAGTAGGTGATTTTTATCCAATCTGTTCAAATCTTGGTAGATAGAATTATCTGGTACATGTGCTAATGGGAGGTAGTACATATCCCGTGGAATCAATCTACTGGAATTAGTCGAGGCGCGCGCAAGTGGCCGGAATACAAAAGTTATAAAAAATAAAATGTGACGAAGAAAATGCCATTGAAACATATTTCTTTGAGTTTCAACGGCTGATACACTATGGATAAAAACTGAAAAGATTTTAATATTGCTTTTGGTGCTTGTTGCTGGCAGAGATGAGGATGAATTGTTGAATACACAATGCCCTCAGCATTTGGAGCTAAGATGGCAGACAGAAGTTAGTTCTAGCGTATATGCATCGCCTTTGATTGCTGATATTAACAGGTAACGTGATAAAAGCTTCTTTCTTCTGGTTGGTAAATGGTAATGTGTTTGCTTTTAAACTGCTCGTGTGCGTAATGAGTGGTTTAGGATGTATGCTGTGAGTAGTTTACTGTCGCAGACTACTTGTTTCTGTAATGGTACTTCGGCGAAATATTATCAAGAGAACAATAGCAAGAGAAAAAAAAGATGACTGACATGGAAGGAGTTATTTCTTTATGACTAACAAAATAGGTAACATATGTCCTAACATAAGTTTGTTGATGAAAATGGGTAGCTGTGAAAAGTTAAATGACTATTTAATCTCTGCGAAAAAGCAACAACAATCTTTGCTATGCGTTAACATAAACATGAAGTTGCTCAGTTTAGTTGAGGAGTATCATTTTATTGTCTCTTTTTTCTAGATTTGTTCATTTTGGTTACGTTTCTGAATTTTAATTCAGTGATGGAAAGCTTGAGGTGGTAGTCCCCTCTTTTGTTCATTACTTGGAAGTTCTGGAAGGTTCTGATGGAGATAAAGTTCCAGGTATGATTTGTGGAAAACTAGTTATAAGAATAAATGCAAACTTATTTGATTGGCTACAGAAGACCTCACATCGTGCTGGTATATAAGTTGAACACTAATATTTAAATTTGTAGACTATGAAACAACAAAACTATATGAAGAGATGATCTATATGAATAATAATGAGGTTTGAGCAGGTTATATCTAAGTTGTATGTCATTTCTACTAATTTTATAATTTCACATCGTCAGGATGGCCAGCTTTCCATCAATCAACTGTTCATTCCACTCCTTTTCTATACGACATTGACAAGGATGGGGTGAGGGAGATAGGTTTGGCCACTTACAATGGCGAGATGCTCTTTTTCAGGTAGGGGTACAGCATATTTTCTAACTGTTCTCCCGTAGTTGAGGCATCTTTCTGTATTTAGCATGACCTTGTTAGATTTACATAGGGTCTCTGGATACTTGATGTCTGATAAATTGGAGATTCCTCGGCTGAGAGTTAAAAAAGATTGGCATGTGGGTTTGAATCCGGACCCAGTAGACCGTTCTCATCCAGACGTCCATGATAACCAACTCATACAGGAGGCTGTCAAGGACTCCATAGCCCGTATGTATTTCCTCTTACATTTGCTTTTCACAGTGACTTTGTTTCCTCTTAGTAATTCCTGCTTGTTTATGTTATGCTACCAAGCTAGCTCAGAATAGGTAATTTTTAAAATGTGATGTGACACTTGTTATAGATCTACTGAGCCATGAGTTGGAAATTTTTCTTATGTTCTATAAGTTCACTCTTTTGTTACTCAGGTCCAGAATAGATTGCTGCTATATATTCTTGATTTTACAGTACTGAATTAGGGTCTTACTCAAATATTTCTGTTGTAATTTGATACCTTTGTCTATATTTTACTCAGTATTGGTGCACTTAATCCTATCTTGCCGCTCTTAACTTTTTTCACATAGATTTGACTTGCCAGTGGGGAAAAAGTGAAAAACTATTTTCCCTAAATAATTATCTCAATATATCAAGGGAGATGCTCTTATTTGTTTTTGTTTTTACTTATTTGGTGATGTTATGCTCTCAGGATAACCTCTTTCTTTTAGAAGTGGAATGCTATATATTGACCTTCATCAATTGCATTTTATCTTAAATCATTTCTTTAATTCGAACTCTTTTAGGTCACAATGCATTTACTCATGGAGGCAACCATTCAAAGTCTACTGCATCAGAAGTTAACACGGAAATGCATTCTATTCAAACAGAAGTCAACCATGATACATCTAATGCTTCAATATCTTTGCCATCAGAAGTTTCACCTAACACATCAAATTCATCTAATTTAGAGGACCAAAAGGGGAAGAATGATAGTCTAGCTGGTGCAGAAGTTAAAATGAATAACAAGAGCAATATTACTCTGAGTTCTGATAATGAGAAACTCAGCAATTTGGAGAATGGAACAAGTAAGGGGAGAAGGCTTCTTGAAGATGATGTCTCGAGAAGATTGGAGGGAAGTGGTTCCAGATCCGAAGATGTTAGAGCTGCAACTGTAGTAAATGAAGAAGGTCTGGCAGCGGATGCTGATTCATCTTTTGAGTTATTCCGAGATAATGAGGAGCTGCCTGAAGATTATGATTATGACTATGATGATTACCTTGATGATGATGAAAAAGAATGGATGGGTGAAGATTTTGAGGAAGCAGAGCACGAGAAATTGGAGAATTATGTTCATATTGATGCTCATGTTTTATGTACTCCTGTAAGTCTCTCGGACAAAACAGCTTATTTGATACTTCATTGTCGTTAAGTGTCAGGTAACACATATTAGTTTATGTCGTTGCTTCTATTAGGTCATTGCTGACATTGACAGTGACGGGGTGTCAGAGATGATTGTTGCAGTATCCTACTTCTTTGACCATGAGTAAGTTTTTTCACTATGGTGCTATTTTGGTTTTACATTGTTTTCTTGTTTCTCGGTTTCTGACTGAAGTCTCGGCTGATTTCTTTACTCCTATATTGAAGTCATTGAACTTTCCTTATATGGTATATGCTATTTAGAGCAATTTTGGGGGCGAGACATCAAGCTTCCTCTTATCTGTGCCCTGTTAATTGCTTGTCCCCTTCCCCTTTTTGGACATTTGTTGCTGCTATTAAATGGAAATTAGACTGCATTGTGTAATCTTGAAGTGAGCTTCTTGTTGATTGGATAAAGAGTACTCCTTCCAGAAAAGGATGTTTACTTGGGTATGTGGTGTTGAGCTAAGACTTCATCTTGGTTATATTGATAGCTTGTATTATACATTTCAGTTCTCATAACACTACTGCCAAACAAATATAGGAGTTGCAATTGTCCGAGTCAAGATCTTTTAATTAAATGCTATCTATCTGAGGTCTATCTTTTTGATAGGAGCTTAGCTTTGAACTTCTTGATGTGGATTACTGTATGAGCATATATATTTTTAAATGACTAAATTCTCCTCCTTTTTTCTTTATCAAGTAGATCCCCTTTACTTTCCTCCATTTAAGGTCTCTTTTAGTATTAGACAGCTGATTAAACTTTTGGAAGTCAGTTGTGCACCCACAAAAAAAAATGATTGATCCTAAATTTATAGGTACTACAACAATCAGGAGCGTTTGAAGGAACTTGGAGACGTTGACATAGAAAAATATGTCGCTGGTGGTATTGTTGTTTTTAATCTAGAAACCAAGCAAGTTAAATGGACTGCACAGCTGGACCTAAGTACTGACAATGGGAACTTCCGTGGCTATATATACTCTTCTCCTACTGTGATTGATTTGGATGGTGATGGAAAATTGGACATTCTAGTTGGGACCTCTTATGGCTTGTTTTATGTGTTGGATCACAATGGTAATCCTCTGTTGAGGTCTTTTCTTCCTTTTTGCTTAATTTTTAATCGTGATGTCTGGCTTAAGTCGGTATCCTGAAATTATTTGGCTTCAGCTACATGAATCCTATGTAGGGCACTAGGGGTGTCAAATAGGCAGGGTTGGACTAAATGCAGCCAGGTTAAAATGGGTTGCAGCAATAAATCGGTTGGGCTATAAGCAATCCAAATGTTTGCTTGGGTCAAAATGAGCGGGTTAATTTTGGTTAAATCATGGGTTATAACCAACTCGTCCAACTCAAAAGCTTTTCTCATTTGTTTGTTATTTTATAATTTAATTAAGTACGAAATCGACCTAATAAAAGTTTTTCCTTATATATCATGTCTATTTCAAATAAGCTAAACTCAAAAAATTTATTTTCTATGCTTTTATAAGTGCTCTTATGGATCAATTTCGACTACAAATGCAGCCCAAAAATGGCCCAAGCTTTTTGATAATTTTGGCATAGGCCCGCTAATGAACATATTCACAATCCAAAGCGTCCAAGTTTGGGCAGTTGGGTGGGTTATACTTTCCTGGGCTAAATTTGACACCCCTAATCCTATGTATCCTTTATTTTGTCCATTTCGTTTTAATACTAAATAGTTCAGATGAAATTATAACGGTTCTTTCCTATGTGATCTGGAATTACTGCCCTTCTTGAGAGACATGTTGGATTGTTGGTTTAATAGCATGTCCTGTCATGGTAGTTGTAATGCTTTGTGTCAACTTAGAATGTAACTGCCTGCTACATTCCTCTTCGATTAAGCCTATGAGATTTGGAGTCACTAATAGTGACCAAATAAGGTTTGGGGTCTCTCATAGTCAAACATACACCAAATATTAATTAACTGTGCAATCATCAGTCTGTTGACCTCTCCTCTTGGACGGCCGTAGACTTGCCACGCTACGTGGCAAGTCAGGTTATGAAGTGTTATCCTCGTAATTCCTTTTTGTTGTGTCATCCTCTCAAATCTTTAGCTTGTTCTGGTTGATATTATTGTTCTTATGGTTGTACCATTTGGAGACTAAAGACCTTCTACATCAGGCAAAGTGAGGGACAAGTTTCCTCTCGAAATGGCTGAAATCCAAGGAGCAGTAGTTGCAGCTGATATCAATGACGATGGCAAGATTGAACTAGTTACCACAGATTCACATGGAAATGTTGCTGCTTGGACTGCACAGGGCACAGAAATTTGGGAAAAGCATCTCAAGAGCCTAGTTCCTCAGGGACCTACTATTGGTGATGTGGATGGAGATGGCCATACAGATGTTGTTGTCCCAACAATTTCAGGGAATATATATGTTCTGAGTGGCAAGGATGGTTCATTTGTACGTCCATATCCTTATAGGACTCATGGTAGAGTGATGAATCGAGTTCTTCTTGTTGATTTGAGCAAACGTGGGGAGAAGAAAAAAGGGCTTACCATTGTCACGACGTCATTTGATGGTTATTTGTATCTCATAGACGGACCAACATCATGTGCTGATGTTGTAGATATTGGTGAAACTTCGTAAGACATACCCATACATTATTATTTTTTAATTTTATTTTTTTGTTTGAATTTTAAGCAGAAACTTGTCTTTGAGCAGCTAATATGTTTTCTGTTCGTCACAGATACAGCATGGTCTTGGCTGACAACGTTGATGGTGGAGATGACCTTGATCTTATTGTAACAACCATGAATGGTAATGTCTTCTGTTTCTCCACGCCTGCTCCACATCATCCCCTCAAAGTAAGTTAAAATTCAGTCGGTTTTTGCTTAAGTATTCGTGTTCTCTGCTTATTAACACGTTATGCACACCAGGCTTGGAGATCTCCTAACCAAGAAAGAAACAATGCTGCTTACCGTAATGATCGTGAGGGGATCCATGCATCTCCATCTTCAAGAGCTTTCCGTGATGAAGAAGGCAAGAGCTTCTGGGTTGAAATAGAAATTGTTGATAAATACAGATACCCATCTGGGTCTCAAGCTCCTTATAATGTCACGGTAAAAAGCTTTGACGTACTTGGTCTATCTCACATACTATTAAAATCTCATCAGTTATTTCTTAATTCTTCAATGTGGCACAGGTGAGCTTGTTAGTTCCTGGTAATTACCAAGGGGAACGAACTATCAAGCAAAATAAGTTATTCGACCGTCCTGGAAAACATCGTATTATGCTTCCAACTGTTAGTGTGAGGACTGCTGGGACTGTATTGTTGGAGATGGTTGACAAGAACGGGCTATATTTCTCCGATGATTTCTCTCTAACATTCCATATGTATTATTATAAGCTATTGAAATGGTTTCTCGTGCTCCCTATGCTGGGGATGTTTGGTGTGCTTGTAATCCTTCGTCCGCAGGAGGCCATGCCACTACCATCATTTTCGCGGAACACTGATTTGTGATGTTGCAATCACCTATACTACAACTAACTTGCATCAGGTGCCAGAAATGAAGCAATCTATTCTCCGGACCTTGAGTTGAGAGGCAACTTCCCGATACTGAATATGTTCAGTGGTTCAAATACGACTGTTCAGAAAGTTTTCATTAGTGTGAGAGGATGTATCATGAACAGTAGAGTTCTTGAAAAAGAATTTGCCTTGATCAGACCTGAATCTCTGTATACAGTCAAGTCTCTGGTTTTTGTGGGGGTTAATCTTTGTGATCCTTTGAACGCATCCTGTGATCTATTGAGATATTTAGGAACCCAAATTTTGTGATGTGAATATTTTCACGGTAAGAATTGTTGTGGACCTGTGATTGACCCCTATTTTTTCATGTACAAAGGTATTTACTAGTTGAGTGCTCATGTAGTGTTACTATTATACCAGCTTTACCAGTTGGTGCATACTTATGGGTTTATCATTGCACCGTGTTGTCTCAAAATTTGTCGGCGACCAGTTGAAAGTAACCGAGAAAAACAAGAACTAAAATTATTGGTATATTTTCTTGAAACAACAATATCTTACTCTATCAAGGATGGTGACTGAACGTTTACTGTGTAAAAGAGAAATTTACATTGGTGATGCCAGGAAGTGAACTCTTTCACTTGTTATTATTATATTTTTAGCTTTGCTCTGATTATCTTGTGATATTGAACGTGATTATCTCGTATTTACTATGGTTGTTTCTTTTGCTTCAGTGTTCTTATTATCTGGTTGTTGTTTAATAAATGCATACATGTTTTACCGCTCAACTATAGGAAATATGCTCATGTAAACAGCCGAGGCATGCTGGTATGTAAATGTAAAGGATTCAGCATAGCCCTAATTGGATATGGTTTGTGAAAAACAAATTAAGTCTTTGGTAATAGCTCTAAATCTAAATGGATCCAGCCATATGCCTAACCGGGTATCGTTTAGAGCATGTAAACCCAACCTGAAAATCTTGTTGGACCCATTTTCTGTCCTACGTAAGAAAAAAATGTCTGCATCTTATTTTGTTATGGTAATGAATGCACAAATCTTACTGATGACTTTCTTCCAATTCTGATTAAAAAGAATTATAGCAAAAAGCATGTCAGATAATTATGTGAGCTATCAACATTTTGAATAATCAGCTATGGATCTACTTGGGATAATTGAAAAATCCACCAAGAATGTATATATAATATATGCCTAGAAAATAACCCTGTTGTATTATACTATATATGCAATTTGACTGGCTTTAGTAACATGCCAAACTCCGAATTCTTTTTTTGGGATTCTTTCACGGTATATGTGTATAAAGTGATCTAATCAAGCTATGATTGGAATCCTATTAGTGATGTCATAATTACCCCTAATTAATATCATGGTATTAGCCTATAGCATTAACCTTATAGAGAGAGAGCATCATTAATCATAAACTACTTGCATCGCTAAATCTTAGCTAATGATAGACTTAGGATTATGACAATAGAACAAATTAAAATGTCTTGCTAACCCACGTTCCAAGCTTTCTAGCTTGCCTTGAATTTCATTTATCGTTTTTCTATTTTCCTAGCAGTTATATTGGTGTATTTGCTAGGGAAATAGTCATTTGAAATTAATTCTTCAAGTCAATAATGCACAGTGCTCTTGATTGTTAAACATCTAAGATATTGGTAAATGTGAAAGAGGTTTAATATTAAGCATTTGAGGTTCAAAGATGAAGGCTTCGGTTTGGTGTACTAGGCTATCATTCGACAAGATAATTATCCTTTAGTATTATTTTCGTTGCTAGATTCTTCCTCACTCTATTTATGCATATTTTTTAAGTAAGTGGGGTTGAAAGAACAGCATGATGCTGTCCTTTTTGCTCCCCTTTTTATCTTTGAAATGATATACTGCTCCTTTAATCTCGTTCCATTTTCATTCGCCTCTTATTTATTTTGGACAGTTTATTGGCAAGTATAAAAGAAGGGGCACGTTGGAACAATGGTAAAATTATCGAGTTCGAGCCGTGGAATTAGTCACAAAATATTACGTCAAAGTGTACTGTCTACACCATATTCCTTTGAGATGTGGCCTTCCCCGAATCTTGCGTGCATGTAGGATGCTCCGCCAGGCCAGTCACAAATCTATAGGTCTGGTTCGAGCCGTGTGATCTGTAGGTCGGGTTCGAGCCATGGAATTAATCACAACATTTTATCAGGGTACATACCCTGTCTACAGCGCAGTATACTCCTTTGAGATGTGGCCCTTCCCATTATATACCTTGCGTACATGAGGGATGCTTCGCCTGACTACTTTTTTTGTACAGGCAAGTACGAAACAAAGTTGACAAATAATATGACCAATAATTTCCAAAGTTTTCTTTTCTTAAACCAAACAAGTTGCATATCAGCCCTAATAAAAGGCCATACAAGACGAGAAGAGTAAGATAATCTGAAGCTAGAATGGGTGGTCTATCTGAAAATTAAGGGTAAAAAATTAAAAACAAAAGAAGATTACTACTAATTATGAAACAACATTATTTGACCTAATTATGAGTTCGACGAAATTTGTGGAAACTTTGATGCACGCCTGTGCAATTATTCCATCGGTCGTCATTATTTCGTTCATACCCCATATGAATCAAACTATAATATTACTAGTCCATCTGTCTCATATTACGTGTTGTGTTTCTCTTTTACACGCCCTTAAGAAAGTATTAATTAGGAAAGGGATTTGACTATTCTACCCTTATTTATGGCTTAAGATATAATCTTTCTTCATTGTATATTTATTCTATTTATGTATTATCTCCATCTTCAAGAACAATTATTACTAAGGGTAAGAAATTAAAGGAAAAAAATAATCAATTTTGTCTTGTACTTCTAAAATAATAAATAATTTGAGACAACTATATTTAGTAACCACGACCGTTAATATGAGACGGAAGGAGTAACATATTTCAAACCCTTTCGGAATATAATTAGTGGGAAAATTTGGATCATGCTGACAGTCACTAAGGTTTTAATTATTTTTCACTAATTCCATCAACATTTTTTTTTCGTCTTTCATAATTTCCATCTCAATGGTCGAGCGGTCTTTTTAATCTTGTTAAAGAGCGGTGGGAATGCTCATTGATTTTTCTGTTGGCTGAATTATTTCATTAGATCCTGTGTCCTCGATGTGAATCCTAGGTGCTACATGCGAATTTAGTTGGGGATATTTTCTTGGGGATTTATGATCACGCCCAACTATGCCTTATAAAAAGGACAAAGCGATCGCTGCAAATATATTCCGGTTAACAAGTTTGGAGTCGAATCCCACAGGGAATTAGCCTATCAATCACAGCTATTGGACTCACAGAAATTCACGTATTCAATCTTCAGAGATATTTGAGTAACAACTTGGATGCTTATTAACTAAATATTATGTAATAAAAATGCAGTAATTAAGAACTAGCTATGAACGGTTTGTAAGTAAGAATGAGAATGGTCTAAGGTTCTGATTTCCCCTCTTGTCGGAATCCTTTCCGCTATGTTTGCTATAAATTTGCCTAAGTCTTCTCTATAGATCATGAACACTCTGACTGTCGTAACTCTCTCCCGAGTAATTACAACAATATACTAGACATATTCTCCCGAATTACGCTAGCTGGCCTTAGTTACAGCTCACTTAGATCACACCCAAGGTTTCGTTATCCCTAATCCCACCTTTAAACCATTCGTATTGATCCCTCATATACGTTAGGAGTGGTGTTGTTCAACAACTACCTAAATATACACTCTCTCCAGAGTAATGCATACTAAATAGGCACAACCGATTGAGGGCCCTTCAATCAAGAGCAATCAAAATATAGTTGAACAAACAGAGAAAATATTATGGCAAATCTATATTAACATAGCAAGAAATTTATCCTCCAAGAGGTTCCATCAAAATCCTAGATTAGGAGTGTAGCTGCGCATAATCGTTTTCACAATCATAACGATAAACTTCATCATCAATGATAAAAACAAGAAGAAGAAAGGTAAAAACTCTATGCCGAATCTTCCGCTTTGCTTCTTGCCTGTTCTTGCCTTCAAATTCCCTTCAAAAACCTCGATATCCTCTTTTTTGGGCGAGCTGGGCTTCTTATAGGTCAAGGAGAGTCGTCCTGAAAATTACACAATTGGCCCTGACTTTTTGGCTTCGAACAACCCGTCCGCGGCCGCGGATTGGACCGCGGATTTGACATAACTTCTGTCCGCGGCCGCAGACCTGACCGCGGATTTGGTCCTTGCTTTTTCTTCTCCTTTTCGATTGTGTTATCCTCCGGTTGGCCTTCCATGCTCCATATTGACTCCAAAACACTCTTTTAGCTTCCTCCTAGCTCGGAATAGTTCCTGCAAAGCATAAAACTCTTAATTAGAGCATTTTGTTATCTTTTACAATCAAACATTGATAAAGTGCGGCCAAATTGGAGTGTAAATATTAGCTAAATTGCATGATTATCATCTACTATCAATTTACTTGGGCAATTGGTTATTTGAGAAATTACACTACTAGAAATTCGGAAAAAACCGTCCAAAAAAATTGACCAAAGTTGGTTGGTAATGGCCAATAACCATCCAAAACGCGACCATTAACGTGTGGTTTTTGAAGGTCGGAAGGGCATACCGACCGAAGTTGGTCGGTAATTTCCGATCAACTTTGGCCAGTCAATTAAATTAAAAAAAAAAAGAATTGCTGAAAAAAAGTTATTTTTTAACGCTACTAATATGTCTTGAAAATTAAAGTTAAGAAAAAAATTAAATATACGAATATATTATAAAAATAATAAATAAATTAAGTTATTTTATTTATAAATAAAATACATAGTTAAAAATATATTATATAGTATATAATACAGAAGGTATTACATAAATATGAAGGTTTATATAATATTAAGGGCATAATAGACTTTTCAAGTAAAAATGTGACTTTTGTGATAACTAGAGCAAAGTAAAATGATTTTTGTGTAATAAAAGAAAGAAAAGTTATTTTTGTGTAACGAACAAGTTGAATGATTTTTACATAATAAAAAAAAGAAAAGTGACTTTTGGTTAACAAACACAAAAGTTCAATAACCATGGATAAAATTATCTGATGTATTCGAGCCAAACCAAACACAGAAAAGACAATCATAAAGAGGAATGTGACATTAAGATAAGATCAGAAGCTGAGCCACAGACAAATGTGAAAGCTTTTCTTTGTTTATACAAATACTTTGTTTTATTCTTCTTCTGTATTAGAAAATGGAAAAGGCAACAATATTGGTTGACGACAGGGGATCCACTTTACGCCGCATGCATTCCATGCAACAGCTTATTATACATTTACGAAAAGCAATATACACACGTACGCTTACAATGTAAATTATGTATTATTGTAATCTATCAAAACAAATAAGTTGATTAATCTTTTATTTTTATTATAACTGTTTGCAATTAAGTAATTAATTAGATCTTTGTCCGTCTTTTTTTTTAATAAAAAGGTCACTTCAACATTTCTATAGCTCTAGAAGGTCACTCAACTAAATTTCTCAAATTTCGGTAGTCAAATACCTATCTAACCCTCTATATGACTTTATTAATCAATTTAAGAAATCTAATTGAGTGACCTTTTGAGTGTTATAGAATAGTTAGGTAATTTTTCTGTTACAATAAAAAAACATGACTTTACTAAGTAACTTTTTTATTATTATTATTATAATAATAGTTGATTGATCGTTTAAGTAATCGACTCTTTTGTTTCTAAATAGAAAGTCAAACCCCCTTCATGCACTTAAACATTCCTATTTTTCTCGCTCGTTACGAGAAATGTATATTCCTCCCCATAACACGAATTAGTATGTAAGTTCCTAAAAGTTCTTCGGAGAGATAACATAAAGGATTCTTTTCTTAATGATGTGTATACCAATGGTCAGTTTTACGTGAAAATAGCACGGCCTAGCTAGTTTTCGGACTGATAATAAAAAAATAGTCAATATTTGTATAGTTATTGAAAAATAGCCACTGTTTTGCTGAAACACGGCATATTATGCTTGATTATGAAGTTAATGCGTAAAAACTTCCAGCATATTATGTTGAAACTTCAACACGAAAAATTCCAGCATAATATATTGGATTATGGAGCTCGTCCATTTAAACTTCCCATATATTATATATATTGGAATTCCAACATTATGAAATTCCAGCATATTATACTGGAATCTTATATATAAAAAATTCGAACTCCAGCATATTGTGGTGGAATTTTTCCGAATTTTTAAGTTATAAATTTGGCTATTTCTGATTTTTTTTTCTTTTCCTGATTTCACATTGAAGGAAAAAAGACCTCTTGTGTGTGTTGTTTAGCAAAGTTTGCTAGTCTATATATTACTATATGAAATGTATAACCAGTTACCTGCACCGTGTGCATGTCTCGTCATCGTCATGGACTTTATACGAGGAGGTGTCCTGCCTTTGGCTGTCTTTTGACACTACACTATAAATTGTCAGTCACAAATCCAATATTTCAAAGTTGAATGTGTAAAATTAGAGGAAAATAAATTTAATAATGAATGCTCATTCAATACTTATCTAACTTTTTTATAATTACCTATATAAATTTATTAAATTTGATCAAAGGCAAATAGGCAATGGGGGCTTAACCACTCATAAAGCTCCTTGTGGATCCGCAACTGTAAATTGTAGAATATATATTTATGATTTTAGCAGTTGTGAAAGTAAATTGATAAACAATTTTTTTAGAACTAGTATCTATGAACGTGCGTTACACGTTAATAATGGCACGCGATGATTTATACATTTACATATATGAAGGAACAATAAAATTTAATTAATGAGAAAATTTTTATGTATAATAATACAACAATCAATACATGGCGAAAATATTATTACATTAGCATAATACATGAATTTAAAATAAAAGGACATCGTCAAAACTTACACAAGTGATCAATTGTGTCTTAATTAGATAATTATGTATTATAGTTTAAAAATATTTAATGTGATGGTATCATAACGAACACTTCTTTGTGGACAATATTTTTTTATTGTATGTTTCCTCCTAATGCTTCTGCCTTAACCAAAACTCTTGTTGTCGATCTTGATATCCCTCTTGAAAGTGCAACATGCAGTTGTTCGTGTAAGAAAATATATTTCGGTAAATATAGTCCAATATTTAGGATGTTTGTCCTTGTGCTTTATTTATTATATTGCAAAACACAAACATACTAAAATTATTTCCGCATAAATTAAATCAGATATTCCTTAGTTTCGAAAGACGAAAGTTGAATTCGGGGATAAGAATATACTTAGAAGCACATTGACCAGTATCATGATAATTTTTGCATATATGACGTTATTGTCAAAACTTCTATATACCATTTGTGTACTATTACATACGCTATTTGACGTATCTAAGTTTTTCAGTAGCACGACGGGCATATTTTTCTTCAAAATCTAACCTATATACAATGGAAGATCAGTTTTAACTTAGTCTACTATATATATACGGTGACACTAACATACATAAGAAATAATAAACTTGACAACAAACATGTATGGTAGAAGGCCATTTGGTATTAAAGTATTTCAATATTCTTCTTGGTAGTAATTATTGGTATCATTTTTCTGCTGAGTAAAAAACAAAACAAAAAAAATTATTTTTACTATAAAATTTTGCAATCAACATTTTATTTAGTTGATCAACATATTCATTTATGCTAGCTAGGATATCCTTTTAATTCTATCATGCGATTTGCATAAATTACGTTTTAATCTAATGATATAAATATTTCTCTTATTAAATGACTACTTTTACCATTGGGATTGATAACCAAGTGCTAAAGAAGAACCAAATCTTCTTTTATTGGATGCTCTTCTTCGTTTCCAAAACGAAGACACTGAATACTGGATCTGATTTAATTTGTTTGAAGAGGTATATCAAATCTAAAGTTGGTGGCCTCACAATAAAATCGATATTGGTACATCACTTGCTATTATTGCTAACAGTGTCATGCCTCTTGATATGATATTTGCAGATAATGCATGACGTAGAAATATTATTTCGATTCCACCGGTGCTTCCACAAAGAATAATCCCGTTATAGCAGAGTCGACTCTTTATAATATAGTCTTGAAAGCTTGTTCTTGTTTAGGATTTAGCTTTGATTGTGCTTCCTCATATACTTATATAACTTTTGATTTTTAATAATATATTAACCTTTTTACTTTGTGTTCTAACGCTCTTTTTATGGAATTTATGTACCCTAAGATTTTTTTTTTAACTTGACTAAGAATTTTACTCACATGATGAATTTAAAAAATAATTGAATTGGATTATCTGTTAAATAATTAATTAAAAGATTTAGTTATTTGGTATTAACATAAAAAGTAATTTTATTCTATGTTGATTCAGATCTTAATATTAGTTCATCTCTTGTTTTGAATATTTAATCTTAATTATACTTTTATCCACCATAATATTATTTTCAAAGAGTAAAATATTGATATGACATTTTACTTTTAGATCTTTACGTCTATAGAATCATCATTCGAGTAGGAAAATAGTTCAAATATAATATAAAAATATATTATCGTGTGGTTTTTTCCTCTCAATTTCAACTCTTTATGCAGTCCATTTAATATTACTTTTATTTTTGGTAATGTATTGTTAACTGGGGATTCTTATGAAATTAATTTTATTAAATCTTCCTACATATTTTTAATAAGAATTTAGTAGACGAAATTTTTTTAATTTTAAAATCTTAAATATTAAAAATTAGCATAGAAGGCATTGTATTCCAAAAATAGGTAATAGAGTTATGTCTTTTTCCTATGAGTTCTTCCATTTAATATTTTAGGGCTATTTTGGTATATTAATATTGTATTTATTACTTTATAATAATATAGGCTCTCCTTTTTCTAAATGGATTTGGACAATATAATACATTCTCAAATTAAATTAGTAACCGGACATTATAATACGTTTTCAAATTAATTTAGTAATAGGAAGTTTTAAGAAGTATATCCTAAAAGTAATAAGATTACATGACTAAAGATATTTACTTGTTCAATTTTATATGAATTAGATAGCCAGAAAGTAATTATACTAATAGAATTTCTAAAGGTAATCATGTGGGATTTCTAACGTGTAGTATTATGTCCTAAAACTAATAGTATTATAAGGCTAATATCTAGAATTCCAGTTATGTCCTTTTATTATGAGTTATTATGCTTAATATTATAAGGTTATTTTTATAAACCGACATTGTATTCATGCTTTTATAATAAAAGAATTCAGTGTCATAAAGCGAAACCTGGAGGGAGAGCTCTGAAACTATTCAAAAATTATAATCGTACCACCTGTGGAAATTCTTTACTTTCTTTTCCATGAGTAACTCTCATAATTGGAAACTAAGTGTAATTTGCATAAGCTAACTTTTTTTTTTGTTTCTTGCGTTTCTTTATAATAAAAATTTAAAGCGATCATAAATTTTTTTCCAAAACATTTAAGCCAACCAAATATGGGAAAATTAGAAAATATTTTCCGGAAAATGTGTTCCTTCCTACCAAACACATCCATAATATTTGAAAAGAATGAGTTCCCCTATTTCCGTCAGTTTTCTTACTGTATGATATTTGTTCTAAATTACATATTTCATCTTCGTTTGATAGATTACATTAGTGATATTATGGAATATTAGTTTTAGTATTGATACTTTATTTTTCATTATGTTAAAATAAATAACGTACATAGAGAAATTAAGCTAGGAAAGATAATTATAATATTCAAACCATAAGTGAAGTGTCTGAGAGAGATTGCTATAATTATCAATGGTATTATGATATATAATTGTATTTAGTCAGTTAGTGGTATCAGCTGTCGATTTTATTTTATTAAAAGTCGATCTTAAGCATCTTCTGGTTCAATTACGTACTAATTATTCTGTTGGATATCCCTTTTAGATTTCAAAATTTTTTTTTGTAAATTTTAATCCAGATATCCCTATTTGTTTATTTATGCTAAATTTTAATCCAGTTACGTACTAATTATTCTGTTGGATATCCCTTTTAGATTTCAAAATTTTTTTTTGTAAATTTTAATCCAGATATCCCTATTTGTTTATTTATGCTATATGACATCCGTGTTTTTCTCTTCACCAAGATTCACATATCCTTTAACGACTTTAATTCGAAGACCAAATAGTAAAGAATAAGTAGATATTTACTTTTTCAATTTTATATGAATTAGACCGCCCGAAAGTAATTATTATACTAATAGGATTCCTAAAGGTAATCATGTAGAATTTCTAACGTGTAGTATTATGTCCTAAAACTAATAAGATTATAAGGCTAATATCTAAAATTCCGGTTATGTCCTTTTATTATGAGTTATTTTGCTTAATATTATAAGGTTATTTTTGTAAATCAACATTTTATTCATGCTTTTATAATAATATAGAAGATTGGTAACTTTAAAATAATGATGGAAAACAAAATTCTCCAAAAAAATAGAAATTTTGATAAACCGTCATATTTGTAAAATTATTTATATCTTAAAAGTTTAGGCATAGTAACTAATTAAGATTTAAAACCAGTAAAATGTATTCAGTTGAACACTCATACATAAAAAATTATACTATGTATATTAATTAAACCTTGAACATGTTCAGTGCTGATCATTCTCTCCCTGTTTTGGCACAGATTGTTGGGACAGGTGGAACATATATAACAACTCACAAATGGCATAAGAATTTGTGGTAAGACCAGAAAAACAATGGTGAAACTCAAAATTTGGTGACAAACAAAAGGACACTTAAAAAGGAAAAGCCAGAAAAAGAAAAGGAAACTCCAAAACCAAGAAAGAGGAGAAAAAAGAAGGCAGATATTTTAGTTAGTATAGACAAAAAGGAAAAGCAAAGAAAGCTAAAAGAGATGTGTTTGATAGAATACTGGTGAGACATCTCTCTATACACATTCAGAAAGAGGAGAAAAAGAGAGGACTTAAGCGTGATTTCTTACTTTTGCTTTTTCTCTCCAAAGGAATCTTTGAAAAATCAAAAGTTCATTCCCAAACACTAATTAAAGAAATCCAAAAAAATTATCTCTATGAAAAAAGAAAAAGAATTCAATGGAAAAAGTTAAACTTCTGATTTTAGCACATGTAGGTTTGTGTAGAAATATTTAGCCCCGATATACATGTGAAAAATTCTAGTTAATCAGGAATAGGACAAATCAAAATGGACAGGATAACTGAAAGATATAATTTATGAGACGACATTAAAGGGAACAATAAAGAGTGAAAATTATTAAAGACAAAAACATAAATATGTAGAAAGCAAACGAGCATATGCATGTGAGTATTCTACTATTCATTCCTTCTTTATTCTACTGTATCAATTTGTATGGATGGTTGTTCCAAAGGTTTTATAATGTATCGTATTGTCTTGTATTATTGTGATATTTCAGGCAAAGTTCACATCGACAAAACACGAGAAAAATGTTTGCTATATAAGTAAACTGTTATAAATAGAATTATATTTAAGGTGAATGTTTATATTTTAGAGAGATCTTAGGGTTTGTTACTTGGTGACTAAGCCACTTTTCCCTATAAATAGAGGTATTTTACTCCATTTTAATTCATCCCAAATCAATGAGGATTCTCTCTCTTTCATTGCAATATTCTTCTTTATTGTTTCATTACACGTTATCAGCACGAGACTCTACCGTCTCAAGAAGCTCTTTGAGAAGACTAAGCAAATATGGATCTCACAAAGCAAACTAGGATCAAAGTCCAATTGTAAAAAATATTGTTTAATTGATTCATGTATGACACATACAATATTCAACGAGAAGGAATATTTCTCTCATTTAAGTATGTGTAAGGCAGATGTTACTACAATTTCTAGCTAGTAGTAGTAATCTAATTGAAGGCTAGAAGAGCTGCTATAACTCTGCCTAGGGGAACAATACTTATCATAGATAATGCAATGTTCTCCTCCAAGTCCAAGAGGAATTTGTTGAGTTTTAAAGATATCCGCCAAAATGGATATCATAGTGAGACAATAGATGAGAATAATCTTGAATATCTCATCGTTACCAATAATGTCTCTGGCCAGAAAAGGGTTATTGAGAAGTTCCCATCTTTATCGTCACGACCCGAAATTCCCACCGTCGGGACCGTGAAGGCGCCTAACATTTCACTTGCTAGGCAACCAATGTTAGAACAATATATCCATTTTGAACAGTTCAAATTAAACGATAAGAAAGAACTGAAATAACTGTAATAATCTAAAGTAAAGTGCGGAAGCTATAACAACTAAAATATCTGATACAATTCTGGACCCGGTGTCACAAGTGCACGAGCTACTAGAATGGTACAAATAAAGGTCTGAATAGAACATAAAGCTGTCTGAAGGAAAGTACACAGCTAAATAAAAAGGAAAGGGGACTCTAGGAGCTGCGGACGCTGAGCAACTGTACCTCAAGTCTCCACAAAGTTGGCCAATCCGAGCACTCTAATAACCGCCGTTGGGACCGACTCCAAAATCTGCACAAGAAGTGCAGAGTGTAGTATGAGTACAACCGACCTCATGTACTCTGTAAGTACCGAGCATAACCTCAACGAAGTAGTGACGAGGCTAAGGCAGGTCACTTACACTATAACCTGTACGCAATATAATAAAGACATGAGAAGAAAATACGCGACGAAATAAGACAGTTAACTGAAGAAAATAGCTAAATCCTCAAAGAAAAACCGATGTCGATCAGAATTACCAATCCTTAGAGTTCCGTAATAAAATACCGAAAACCAACACAGCTCAAGGAAATAGAAACACATAGATTATTGCGGCGCGCAATTCGATCCCACCATAAAATACAATCCTTTCTTATTCCACCGCAACAATATGGACAATCATAAAATAAATATATGTGCGCAACTCGATCCCACCATATAACAAAATTAGTATCACAATTCACCCTTATTTCACCGTATCAATCCACCCTTATTTCACCCGTTGCCGCGTGCAACCCGATCCCACCATATCATTATCAAATATTCAATGAGTACAATCAAATCAATAATTCATATTACAAGAACCTGTACAATTGACGAGTATGAAGCTGAATCAGAAAGGAAGCCTCGTACCAAATTGAGAATTCACATATGTAATATTACACGACAAGACAAGTCCGGTAAATAACAATTAAAATGTGCAAGTAAGTCAATTAAGGCAATAACAGAGAGTCATGAAATCATAGAAAGGTCTAACATTTTTAACATGAGAAAAAATGATTAACAGGTAGCAAATAAAGAATAGGAGGCATTTAGAGCACATAACGGTCAAGGCATGGAAGGAGAAGCGGAAAATCAGGGAAACAAGTAAATCGGCAGCGTATAAGCACTTGTCACCTCGCATATACGCCGCAACACATGGAATTCACATAGCACATAGTCCGAGGGTTCCTAGTTCCCTCAAATCAAGGTTAAAATCAACACTTACATCGCTCCAAAATTGACTTAAAGCTCAACCACGGCTTTGCCTTTTGAACAAGCCTCCGTACCAATCAAATCTAGCAATTTAACAACCAAACGATTCAAAATAAGCCTTAAGAACTAGCCACGAATGAAAGAGGTTCAATTTAGGTCATTATTAAATAAGTCAACAAAAGTCAACTCCTGGGCCCACTTGGTCCAAACCCGAAATTCGAACCAAAATCCGATTACCCATTCACCCCTAAGCCCGGTTATGCAATTTGTTTCGAAATCCGACCTCAATTTGAGGTCTAAATTCCAATTTTTCAAAAATCCCTAATTCTACCCAAATCCCCAATTTCTACCATGAAAATCCTAGATTTTAGGTTGTAATCTTATGAAATATAATGGGTAATTGAAAGAAAGTAGGTTAGAATCACTTACCAACGAATTAAGGAAGAAGAGCTCTTGGGAAAATCGTCTGTAAGGTTTTTAGGTTTGAGAATTTGAAAGAATGAGGAAAATCCCGTCTAACTCAGCTTTTACCCAGCTGCAGATGTCGCAATTGCGAGAAAGAGGTTGCAATTGCGAATTCTTCTCAGAATCCCAGTGATCGCAATTGCGATCAATTGGTCACAAATGTGAACCCTGATGCCATCGCAAATGCAAACCTACTCTTCGCAAATGCAAAGATCATCAGTAATATGCTGAGTCGCAAATGCGACTCTGCCTTCGCAAAAGAGGAATTGGCAAGTTTGCAAACGCGAACTTTTACCTCGCAAATGCGAGGATCCCCAGCCATGCGGCTCGCAAATGCAAGGCTCGCAATTGCGAGCCAGATCTCGCAAATGCAAGATCTGCAACAGACACCAGAAACACAATGCATCAGCTATGAATTCCAAGTCCAAATCCACTCTGTAGCCTATCCGAAACTCACCTGAGCCTTCGAGGCTCCAAACCAAACATGCACACAAGTCCAAGAACATCATACGAACTCGCTCGCGTGATCAAAATACCAAAATAACACCTAGAACTACGAATCGGACACCAAAGCAAATAAATTTTTTAATGAAATTTAAGAATTTATATTTTAACAACCGGACGTCCAAATCACGTGAAACCAGCTCCGTTTCTCACCAATTTGGCAGACAAGTCATAAATATAGTAATGGACCTATACCGAGTTCTGGAACCAAAATACGGACCCGGTATCAACAAAGTCAAACATTACCAAACCTTTAAATTCTTTAAACCTTTAAACCTTCAAATTTTTGACAAAAAATGATAACTCGAGCTAGGGACCTCGGAATTCGATTCCGGGCATACGCCTAGGTCCCAAATCACGATACGGACCGCCGGGACCGTCAAAATACGGATCCGGATCCGTTTGCTCAAAATGTTGACCGAAGTCAACTCGAATAGATTTTTAAGGTAAAATTTCGTATTTTTATCAATTTTTAACATAAAAGCCTTCCGAAAAATATTCGGACTAAGCGCGCAAATTGAGAAAGGCTTAAATAAGCTATTGGAGGCTTCGAAACACAAATTTAAGGTTTAAAACTCTAGATGACCTATCGGGTCACATTTATCTTGTAGCCTATATTGGACAAGAATTAGTGAAATCGAGGCACATTCTATCGTAAACCAAAGGTTACTTATTCCAATACTTTTGTACTTTGGCATGATCGATTGGGACATCCTGCATCAATTATGATAAGACGGATTATAGAAAACTCAAATGGGCTTCCATTAGAGAATTTAAAGATTTTTTTAAATAATAAATTTTCTTGAACTTCTTGTTATCAAGGCAACTTAATTATTAGACCATCACCAATAAAGGTTGGGATTGAGTCCCCTGCGTTATTGGAACGTATACAAGGGGATATTTGTGGACTTATTCACCCACCTAGGGGGTCGTTTAGATATTTTATGTTCTTAATAGATACATCTTCTAGATGGTCTCATGCGTACCTATTGTCATCTCGCAACCTGGCGTTTGCAAAATTAATGGCACAAATAATCCGACTACGGGCACAATTCTCCGATAATCCAATTAAGTCTATTAGACTCGGTAATGTGGCTGAATTTTCTTCCCAAGCATTTAATGATTATTCCTTATCAATTGGGATAATAGTGAAACATCCTGTAGCTCATGTTCATACTCAAAATGGTATTGCAGAGTCTTTGATTAAACATCTGCAATTGATAGCAAGACCGTTACTCATGAAAATGAGGTTACCCACTTCTGTTTGGGGTCATGCCATTTTGCATGCAGCAATGCTAGTTCGTCTCAAACCGATAAATTATCATAATTATTTCCCGTTGCAATTAGTTTTGGATCATAAATCTAATATATCCCATTTCAGAATTTTGGATGCGCAGTATATGTGCATGTAGCATCGTCATACCACACCAAATAGGTCCTCAAATAAGGTCAGGAATATATGTTAGGTTTGAATCGCCCTCCATTATTTGCTACCTCAAAACATTAACGGAGGATTTGTTCACAGCTCGATTTGCAAACGGTTGATTCAATGAGACACTTTTCCCAAAATTAGGGGAGAAATTAGCAAAACCAAATGGAAAATTTTGTGGAAAAATCCATCGTTGGCTCACCTTGATCCACGTGCCTCTATTTTGTGAAAAAGAGGTGCAAAAGATTATTCATTTGCAGAAAACAGCAAATCAAATGCCAGACACATTTATAGATTTGAAAAGGATAACAAAATCACATATTCCTGCAGAGAATATTCCAATCCGTATTTATGTCCATGTTGGACAATCTTCTAATTATAACGACCCGGCCGGTCATTTTAAGAATTAACGCCCCAATCCCCTATTAACTACATTCCCCGTGTTTATTTCTGCTATTGTGAGTTGCCAGGAAGATTTATTTGGAAATTCGGAGAGTTTTGGGATACTTAGTCCCTAAATGAGAGCTTAAGTTTTGGAAATTTGACCGTAGTCAGAGCTGTGTGAAGACGGTCTCGGAATGGAATTCAGATGGTTCCGTTAGCTCCGTTAGGTGATTTCGGGTTTAGGAGCGTGTTCGGATTGTGTTTTGGAGGTCCGTAGCTAATTTAGGCTTGAAATGCCGAAGGTTGAAATTTTAAAGTTTCCGATTCGATAGTGATATTTTGATCCGAGGGTCGGAATGGAATTTTTGAAATTGGAGTAGCTCCGTAGAGTTGAATGTGACGTGTGTGCAAAATTTCAGGTCATTCGGACGAGGTTTAATAGAATTTTTGATCGAAAGCGTATTTTGAGAGTTTTGAAGTTCTTAGGATTGAATTCGATGCTAATTGGTTGATTTGATGTTGTTTGAGGTGTTTTGAGGATTGGTATAAGTTTGGGTAGTGGTATATGTCTTGTCTGTGCTTTTGGTTGATGTCCCGGGGGCCTCGGGATGATTTCGGGTGGTTAACGAAAAATATAAATTTTACCCGATTCCGAGACGTGGACCCGAGGGGCTTTTTGGTCATTTTACCTAATTTCGCGTATTAGCTTAGAATTTATTTGTTGAATCAGTTACTTGAAGTGTTATTTACGTTATGCAATTGAATTGAATAGATTTGGGCCATTTGGAGTCGAATACTCGTGGCAAGAACGTGGTTTCGGGTTGATTTGGAGCCGGTTCGAGGTAAGTGGCTTGTCTACCTTGTGTGGGGGAAACTCCCCTTAGGATTTGGTATTATTGATGTTTGAAATGCCTTGTACGTAAGGTGACGAGTGCGTACTTGTGCTAATTGTTGAAAAATCCGGTTTCCATTAAGTACTTAGAATTTGTGTTTTTCCTTTCCGTTTATACTACTTGCAAGTTAAGCCTGTTGTTAGCTTAGGGAAGCATGTCTAATTGATTTAACTGCTTATTTGTTCTACTGCCCTATGTGAATTATGTGCAGCATGCTAGGTTAGAAATACCTGCTTTACCTTGGTGTGAAATTTGATTGAATTGAGTATTCTTCTTGTTGCTGCTGTGAATTTACTTTGGACTACGGACGGGATATCCCGGGAGCATTCCGCGCCTATATGTTTACTTTGGGACTACGACATTTTTATTCCGTAATCCCCCGTGCACTTTTACGTTGGAACTACGCAGATTGCACCCGGTTAGATTCCCCCAGTTGATTGAGTATTTTATATTTGGATACGGATGTGGTATTCCGGGATCCCCGTGCATTTATGAGTTGGACTACGGGACTGCACCCGGGAGATACCCTGGATATTTATACTTTGGGGAGTACAGCGACGTACTCCTGGAGCATCCCCCGTTTGTTATCTCTGCGTTGATGCTAGTATATATTTTTACCGTGATTACTATTGTTTCTTGTAAAAGTATGTTGCTTGTTCTTCTATCACTGTGTTTTACCTTTTACTGCTTGCACTTAAGCACCACGGCTATTCTACTACTGTTATATATATCTTTGTTATTTCCTCTTAAACCTCGTGGGCACCTGACCTTCCTCGTCAACTACCCGACCGGAGGTTAGGCTTGCACTTACTGCTGAGATACCGCATATGGTGTAACTTCATTGCCCTTCCTGAGCATGTTTCTTCATGTCGAGAATCCAGGAGACTGCAACCCAGGACTTATCACCGCTTGGAGGCGAGGTGTCGCATCGGATGTAGAGACTCCGACGTATATCTGCCGCGTCCGCAGACCCGAACGAGTCCATTTTCTACTCTTGCTTTAAACATTTAGGCTCTGTATTTTCCCTTTGTTAGAATTCTCTGGGAGAGTTTACTGATCAACATTCAAACGCTTTGTATCATGAGATCCAGGTTTTGGGAGAAATATTGATTAGTTGTCGAGAGTTGATCATCTGTGTTGACCGAACGGCATTCTGCGCGACAATTTTTATTTCCACTATTCGGTTCTAATTTTACTTTCTTTCGCAAGTTTTATTATTTTTTATGATGTTAGGCTTACCTGGTCGTAGAGACTAGGCCACTGCCGTGCCATCACGGACTGGTTCATGAGATGCGAACCGGGGTGTCAGTGACAAGTTGTATCAGCAGCACTAGGTACATAGGAGTCATGATATCTCACAAGCCGGTTTATTAGAATCTCGCGATCCGGTACGGAGGACGTTTTGTACTTTATCCTACGAAAGGCTAGATGTAACTGTTAGGGAAATTCCACTTCATTGATTTGCCTTGTCTTGCGAGGATTATTTGGACTATCCACAATCTAACTTCTGTTCTTCTATTCTCTACAGCATGGTGGAGGACACGTTGCGTACCCGAGATGATCAGGCACCCGCGCCCCCCCATACATGGATGCGTCAGAGGCCGGGGCTGGGGTTAGAGGCGAGGGACGAGTGCTCGTGGTGCCAAGCCAGAGGCACCCGTGCAAGCTTGCCACCGAGGCGGTGCCACCAAAGAGCAAGTTCCAAAGCCTGAGTACTAGAACCACCTCGATAACGCGCACTACATATCAACATAACAATCAACTTACCAAGCACAGAGAACAATGAGGTCCAGATTGTGTGCGCAGTAATATCAATGAGTTTAAGTAGTTTCAATGATCTTACGATACTACCACTTTAGCTTCACTGCATAAGGGTGATATCCCCATTGCTGGCATGTCTACATTACCACATGGATGTCGGGGGTGAGAGGAGCACACGGAGCTGCATAGAACCCAGCATAATACTCAACATCTCATATAAGGTCGATATAAATTACTAGGATTTTAATTTTCTTAATTAAGGGAGATAAAGGAGAAATATTTTATTCATAGTTTCTTCTAATAGAGTACATTATTAGTTTGCTTATGTTTGAATCATTTGAAATACCAGCATAATAATCTCATACATGACATACAGCCTTAGGTATAGAAGCCCAGGCTCAGAACTAATAGATGAAAAGACGGAACTAATATGTCATCATGGAGGCAATGTGGAAGCACAGAAAGAGAGCCTTTGAGATGGTATCATTAAGAAAAGTAGATATCAAACTCGAAGTACAATAATCACGCTGGACTATATACGCTCAGATGATGTTCTACTTGGATCATATCAATTAGCAGGATCATAAGCCGTCATTAATAATCAGAGCGTACCATGCGGTAGGTACTAATATCAGGATACTCAGAAGCCAAGATGCGATTCATACCCTTCTAAATTAACTGATATACAATTCCAGAACTTAATAGTAGGAATATCCGATTCCTAATCGTATAATGGTGGCGTGCTTATGAGTAGACAGTCGGATGAGGCAGCTTCCCTGACTTGGGCTCAGTTTTCAGATATGGTTCACTGAGAGGAGTATGTTCCCCAGTTTTCAGGACAACGCTTTGGCGTGCAGAGTTTGAGCACTTGCGCCAGGGTACTATGACTGTCTCGGAGTATGCTGTCCGTTACACCGACTTGGCTAGACATGCACCAGCTTTGGTTTCTACGGTTCGCGAGAAGGTTCGCCGGTTTATTGAGGGGCTTATTCCCAGCATCAGGTCTAGCATGGCTCGTGAGTTAGAGATGGATATTTCTTATCAGTAGGTGGTGAGCATTGCTAGGAGGATTGAGGGTATGCATGCTAGGGATAGAGAGGAGAGGGAGGCCAAGAGGTCTCGAGAGTCGGGCCATTATTCTGGTGCCCGTGCCCCAGCTGCAGGTCGTCATGGTAGGAGTTATATGAGTCGCCCTGTTCATTCAGCTCTTCCCGCAGCCAGTGGTATTCCAGCTCCTCCTAGGCCTCAGGAGCCTTATTATGCACCTCCAGTATCTAGTGTGTCTCCTGCACAGGGTGCTCCAGTGGTCAGTCTAGCAGACCTGGCCCGAGCCAGTCACATCCGCCACGTCCTCGTAGAGCTTGTTTTGAGTGTGGTGACACACGCCATATGGTGAGGGATTGCCCCAGACTTAGGAGGGGTGCACCTCAACAGACCTCTCAGCCACAGCATGTCCCGCAGAGTTCTGAGGCTATGATCACAGCACTAGTTGCTACCCCACCTGCGCAGCCAGCTAGAGGTGGAAGTCGGGGAGGTAGAGGTCGCCCTCGAGGGGGAGGCCATGCCAGATACTATGCCCTTCCTGCCCGTACTGAGGCTGTTGCCTCCGATTCTGTCATTACATGTACTATTTTGGTCTATCACAGAGATGCATCGGTTTTATTCGATCCAGGCTCCACTTATTCTTATGTGTCTTCTTATTTTGCTCCACATTTGGGTGTATCTCGGGATTCTTTGAGTTCCCCTGTTTATGTTTCTACTCCTGTGGGAGATTCTCTTGTTGTGGAACGCATTTATCGGTCGTGTTTGATTGCTCTTATTGGTTTTGAGACCAGAGCCGATTTGTTATTGCTCAGCATGGTAGACTTTGATGTTATTCTGGGCATGGACTGGTTGTCACCCCATTATGCTATTCTTGATTGTCACGCCAAAACCGTGACGCTGGCTATGCCAGGTGTGCCGCGTGTTGAGTGGAGGGGTACCTTAGATCATACTTCCAGTAGAGTTATTTCATTCCTTAAGGCTCAGCGTATGGTTGAGAAGGGGTGTGACGCGTATCTAGCTTAGGTGAGAGATGTCAGTATTGATACCCCTACAATTGATTCAGTCCCAGTGGTACGGGATTTCTCTGATGTGTTTCCAGCTGACCTTTGATTAGGTCGCAGCGGACTCAATCTTAGGAAGAGTGGGCGCTAATACTTTTACCCAATAGTGGTATCGGGGTCAATTTCCACAGGGAGCTAGAAAGGGAGTTGGATATTTGTTTAGCCTAGAATTGCGTGTTTGCTTCTAATTGATCTTCTATCATTTTTGGGTTTTTGTGATTATGAACTACAATTTAACAACTACTAATTATAACTAAATTATGCGAAGAGATTTAATCTAGATTGTATGCAAGATAGAGAAAGGCACTAAGGTCGTGGCATTTACCTAGGTGGTCAACTAACGGGTAGAGATTCCTAATACGAGAATGATGATTATGGGGCTTATGATATAACCGTTGCACGATAGCACTCACCCTCACACCTCTCGGTAGAAAGAGTGATTTTGCCCAATTGACTCTCTCGAGACCAATTGGGTAGGCTAACAAACCAAGCAACTTAGGGTTCAAGTTGGGTAATCACTCTCTCGAGGTCTTACCCGTTAATTGGGACTTCCATTCTCATGGGTCCATCCCAATTCCTTGTTGGGTTAACTTTGGAGTCATATACACTCTTTCTCAAGAAGAGTCAAGACTCACTAAGCTAGACTTAGTGTTTGCAACCACCAAATCCTAGTTACAACATAAAATCAACCCAAATATCAAACACCCAACATCATTCAAGCACTAAACAATCACACCCATTAATTACCCACACTAGGGTTGAGCCACAACCCTAGCTAATGGGTTTAGCTAGCCATAATAGCAACAGAAATTAAAGAAGAAGTATATAAAATCAACATAATAATTACTAGGAAGTTAATCTACACGAATCCACGTTAAAATAAGATTAAAATGCCCAAAATAGGCTAAAACTTGAATCTGACGAGTGCTGCTGCTATCTGATGTCTAAAACTTGACCTAAAAATAATAAAATATTCTATTTATACTATGCCAGAAAAATCGGACAAAAATACCCTTGCAGGGCTGGCGCGGACCGCGCATAAATGCAGCGCGGCCGCGTAGGGGTCTTGGCCTTCGATCATTCACTTCTGGAACTGGGGACGCGGACCGCACAAAGAAGTAGCGCGGCTGCACAGGCTAATGAGCGCGAACCGCACAACACTGAAGCGCGACCGCGTAGACACCAGCGCTGACCGCGTAGAAATGAGCGCTGACCGCGCTTGGAGACTCCTGAAATGGGTGCTCTCTGAATCTCCTAGCGCGGCCGCGCAACAAATCAGTGCGGTCCGCGCTAGGTCCTCCTGTCCCTACTTCAATGATTTTTGATACTTGAGCAGGTTTCACTCCGTTTCGAGCTGATTCTTGACTTTCGTCATCTTGTCGCTCAAACCTGCAATCAAGTGCACTTTGTAAGCATTCTGAGTCTATTTCATGACAATTCATACATAAGGCATAGGCAAGTATGGGCATAAAACGTGTTAAAATCACAGTTATCAACCTTCCGGGCATGCCGCCTGATAGAGATATTGATTTTGGCATTGATCTATTGCCGGGAACTCAGCCCATTTCTATTCCATTGTACCGTATGGCTCCTCCTGAGTTGAAGGAGTTGAAGGAGCAGTTACAGGAATTGCTTGATAAGGGTTTCATTCGGCCCAGTGTATCACCTTGGGGTGCTCCTGTCTTATTTGTGAAGAAGAAGGATGGTTCTATGCATATGTGTATTGATTATCGCCTGCTGAACAAGGTTACAGTGAAGAACCGTTATCCCTTGCCTCGTATTGATGACCTGTTTGATCAGTTGCAGGGTGCTCGAGTGTTTTCTAAGATTGACTTGCGTTCAGGCTATCATCAATTGAAGATTCGGGAGCCAGATAGCCCGAAGACTGCCTTCAGAACTCGGTATGGTCATTACGAGCTCCTTGTTATGTCATTTGGGCTGACCAATGCCCTAGCAGCCTTCATGCATTTGATGCACTGTGTATTCCGGCCATATCTTGATTCATTCGTCATTGTCTTTATTGACAACATTCTGGTGTATTCCCAGAGTCGGGAAGATCATGAGCAGCACCTGAGGACAGTGCTCTAGACTTTGAGAGAGAAGAAATTAAATGCTAAGTTCTCGAAATGTGAGTTTTGGCTGGATTCCGTGGAATTCTTGGGTCACGTAGTTTCGAGTGAGTGCATTCAGGTGGATCCGAAGAAAGTGGAGGCAGTGCAGAGTTGGCCCACACCATCCTCAGCTACAGAGATCCGCAGTTTTCTTGGCTTGGCAGGTTATTACCGTCGATTTGTTCAGGGGTTTTCATCTATTGCAGCCCCTATGACCAGGCTGACCCAGATGGGTGCTCCGTTCCAGTGGACGGAAGAGTGTGAGGAGAGCTTTTAGAAGCTCAAGACAGCTTTGACTACAGCCCCCATTTTGATATTGCCTACTGGTTCGGGGTCTTATACTGTCTATTGTGATGACTCGAGGGTTGGCCTTGGAGCGGTATTGATGCAGGACGGTAGGATGATTGCCTACGCGTCCAGACAGTTGAAGGTTCATGAGAAGAATTATCCTGTCCATGATCGATCTCGAGTTAGCTGCCATTGTTCACGCCTTGATGATCTGGCGTCATTATTTGTACGGTGTGCCTTGCGAGATTTATACTGATCACCGGAGTTTGCAGCATCTGTTCAAGTAGAAGAAACTTAATTTGCACCAGAGGAGGTGGTTAGAGCTGCTGAAGGACTATGATATCACTATTTTGTATCACCCGGGCAAGGCCAATGTGGTGGCCGATGCTTTGAGTCGCCGGACGGAGAGTTTGGGGAGTTTGGCTTATTTAGCACCAGCAGCAGAGGCCCATGGCGATGGATGTTCAGGCCTTAGCCAGCCAGTTTGTGAGGTTGGATCTTTCGGAGCCCAGTTGGGTTCTAGCTTGCGTGGTCTCTCGGTCTTCCTTGTTTGATTGTATCCAGGAGCGTCAGTTTGATGACCCTCATTTGCTTGTCCTCAAGGACAAGGTGTTGCATGGCGATGCTCGAGATGTGACTATTGGTGATGACGGGGTGTTGAGGATGCAGGGTCGAGTTTGTATACCCAATGTTGATGGGCTTTCGGGAGTTGATCCTAGGGAGAGTCCATAGCTCGCGTATTCCATTCATCCGGGTGCCACGAAGATGTATCAGGATTTGAGACAACACTATTGGTGGAGGGCGATGAAAGAAAGATATAGCTGGATTTTGTAGCTCGGTGCTATTAATGTCAGCAGGTGAAGTATGAGCACCAAAGACCAGGTGGATTGCTTCAGCAGATAGAGATTCCGGAGTGGAAGTGGGAGCGGATCACCAATGGGCTTCGTATCTGGGTCCCACGGACCTTGAGGAAGTTCAATGCCATTTGGGTTATTGTGGAGGCTGACCAAGTCCGCACATTTCATTCCTGTATGTACTACCTATCTTTGGAGCGGTTGGCGGAGATTTACATCCGGAGATTATCCGTCTGCATGGTATTCCAGTTTCCATCATTTCAGACAGAGGTACTTCAGTTCACAATCACGGTTCTGGAGAGCTGTACATCATGAGTTAGGACTCGGTGTGGAGTTTGAGCACAGCATTTCCACCTCAGACGGACGGAACAGTCCGAGCGTTCTATTAAGATTCTTGAGGAATATGCTCTCGTGCGTGTGTGATTGAGTTTTGGAGGGTCTTGGATCAGTTCTTGCCATTGGCGGAGTTTGCTACAACAACAGCTATCAGTCCCAACATTCAGATGGCACCGTATGAGGCTTTATATGTAGGCGTGTAGATCTCCGGTGGGTTGGTTTGAGCCGGGTGAGGCTAGATTATTGGGCACAGACCTGGTTCAGGATGATTTGGAGAGGGTCAAGGTGATTCAGGATAGACTCCGTACAGCCAGCCCAGACAAGAGAGTTATGCGGACCGGCAAGGTTCGAGATGTTTCCTACATGTTGGAGAGCGGGTTCTACTTCGGGTTTCGCCTATGAAGGGCGTTATGAGATTTGGGAAGAAAGGGAAGATGAGTCCGAGGTTATTGCCCTTTTGAGATATTGAGGCGTGTTGGGGAGGTCGCCTATGAGCTTGCCTTACCTCCCAGCCTGACAGGAGTTCACCCGGTATTTCATGTTTCGATGCTCCGGAGGTATACGGTGACCCGTCGCATGTGTTGGATTTCAGTTCAGTCCAGTTGCACAAGGATCTATCTTATGTTGAGAGCCAATGGCAATATTGGACAGGCAGATTCGAAAGTTGAGGTCAAAGAACATTGCATCTGCGAAGGTTCAGTGGTGGGGTCAGCCGGTCGAGGAGGCGACCTGGGAGACCGAGCAGGATATGCGCAGCCGTTACCCTCATCTTTTCACTACTTCAGTATGTCTCTATGCTGTTCGAGGACGAACGAATGTTTAAGGTGTGGGAGGATGTGACGACCCGGCCGGTCGTTTTTGAAGAATTAATGCTCCGATCCCTATTAATTGCATTCCCGTATTTGTTTCTACTATTGTGAGTTGCCGGGAAGATTTATTTGGAATCGGAGAGTTTTGGACACTTAGTCCCTAATGAGAGCTTAAGTTTTGGAAATTTGACGTAGTCAGAGTTGTGTGAAGACGGCCTCAGAATGGAATTCCGATGGTTTCGCCTAGTCCGTTAGGTGATTTCGGGTTTAGGAGAGTGTTCGGATTGTTGTTTTGGAGGTCCGTAGCTAATTTAGGCTTGAAACGCCGGAAGGTTGAAATTTTGAAGATTTCCGGTTCGATAGTGAGATTTTGATCCGAAGGTCGAAATGGATTCGGAAGTTGGAGTAGCTCCGTAGAGTTTGAATGTGACGTGTGTGCAAACTTTCAGGTCCATTCGGACGAGGTTTGATAGACTTTTTGATCGAAAGCGATATTTTGAGAGTTTTGAGTTCTTAGGCTTGAATTCGATCTAGTTGGTTGATTGATGTTTGTTTAAGGTGTTTTGAGGATTGGTAAGTTTGGGTAGTGGTATATGTCTTGTCTGTCTTTTGGTTGAGGTCCGGGGGCCTCAGGATGATTTCGGGTGGTTAACGGAAAGGTTTGGAGTTGAGAGTTGCAGCTGAAGTTTCAAGTCTGCTATATAACCGCACCTTGCGGCTTGGGGACCGAGATGCGCGACCACGCGAGAAGCGGTTCCAACAGCCGCAGAAGCGGTTTGAGGCTAGAAGAGAATTGACCGCAGATTACGGTCAGGGCACCGCAGAGCGGCACCGCATCTGCGGTAGAGCAGTCGCAGGTGCGGATATCCCCCTTTAATGAAATATCGCAGATGCGACCGGGTCTTCGCAGAAGCGGGACCGCAGATGCGGTTTCACTAGTCAGAAAAGGGGCAGAATCGAGGGTTTAGTTCAAAACTCTGGAAATAAAATCAAATTGGAGCTCGGGGTAGGGAGATTTTGTGGGGTTTTTGAAGAGAAGATCATTGGGTAACAATTCCTCATCTCTTTCTAGTTGTATTCCACTAATCCATTGTTAGTTTTATCATTAATTTCGGATTGGAAATGATTAGTTGGGGAAAAATTGGAAGAAAGTTCTTAGACCTAGAATTCGAATTTTGATTGGGAATTTGACCTTGGATTTGGATAATTTTGGTATGCATGAACTCGTGAGAGTATGAGAATTCTGAAAATATAAATTTTACCCGATTCCGAGACGTGGGCCCGAGGGGTGTTTTGGTCATTTTACATAATTTTGCGTATTAGCTTGGAATTTATTTGTAGAATCAGTTACTTGAAGTGTTATTTACATTATGCAATTGAATTGAATAGATTTGGGCCATTTGGAGTCGAATACTCGTGGCAAGAACGTGGTTTCGGGTTGATTTGGAGCCAATTCGAGGTAAGTGGCTTGTCTACCTTGTGTGGGAGAAACTCCCCTTAGGATTTGGTATTATTGATGTTTGAAATGCCTTGTACGTAAGGTGACGAGTGCGTACTTGTGCTAATTGTTGAAAAATCCGATTTCCATTAAGTATTAGAATTTGTGTTTTTCCTTTCCGTTTATACTACTTGCAAGTTAAGCCTGTTGTTAGCTTAGGGAAGCATGTCTAATTGATTTAACTGCTTATTTGTTCTACTGCCCTATGTGAATTATGTGCAGCATGCTAGGTTAGAAATACCTGCTTTACCTTGGTGTGAAATTTGATTGAATTGAGTATTCTTCTTGTTGCTGCTGTGCATTTACTTTGGGACTACGGGACGGTATCCTGGGAGATCCCCATGTATGTTTACTTTGGGACTACGGATTTGTATTCCGGGAGATCCCCCTGCACTTTTACGTTAGAACTACGGGATTGCACCCGGTAGATTTCCCCAGTATTGAGTATTTATATTTGGGACTACGAATGTGGTATTTCGGTAGATCCCCGCGCATTTATGAGTTGGACTACGGGACTGCACCCGGGAGATCCACTGGATATTTATATTTGGGGACTACAGGACGGTATCCTGGGAGATCCCCCGGTTGTTATCTCTGCGTTGAGCTGTATTTGTTTTTCCATGATTACTTTGTTTCTGTCAAAGTTGTTGTTGTTCTTCTATCCTGTGTTACCTTTTTACTGTTGCACTTAAGCACACCGTCTTATTCTACATTGTTATTATATCTTGTATTTCCTTTAACCTCAGTAAGGCCCTGACCTTCCTCGTCACTACCCGACCGAGGTTAGGCTTGGCACTTACTGAGTACCGCTATGGTGTACTCATGCCCTTTCTGCGCATGTTTTTCATGTGCAGATCTAGGTACTGCGACTCAGACTTATCACGCTTGAGGCGAGGCGCTTGTAGAGACTCCGAGGTATATCTGCCGTGTCCGCAGACCGAAGAGTCCCTTTCTACTCTTGCTTTAAGTATTAGCCCTTCTGTTTCCTTTCTTTGTTAGATATTCTGGAATTAGATACTATTTGACATTCAAATGCTTGTGATCATGAGATTCCGGGTTTTGGGAAATGTTATTAGTTTCGAGAGTTGATATTGTGTATGCCGAGCGGCATTTCAGACACTGTTTTATTTCACTATTTCGGTTCTTAATTATTTCTTCCGCAAGTTTTGTTTATTTTCCGCATTGTTAGGCTTACCTAGTCGTAGAGATTAGGTGCCGTCATGATGGTTCACGGAGGGCGAACCGGGGTCGTGACACTAGTGTCATAGCTAATGAGTCAAAAGCACGCCTAAAGCGTGGCAGACCATTGGGTTTTCTAAGGATCGAAATCCTAGAAAAAGAAAAACAAATGATCAAGATGATACTAAGAAAGAGTGTCATGAAGAAATCTACGATTTAACCAATCCTGAGATTCACGAGGAAATCACTAAGTATGAGACTCAAGAAAATAAGGAACTATCAATAAACCCAATCGATATTGAGACAAATTTGAATCGATTGGATATAGTGGTGGATTATGTCTTTGCATACAATATTGCATCTAGCATTATGCAAAATAGTGAGGATCTTGAACCTCAATCTGTTGGAGAACGTCGACAGAGACGTGATTGGCCAAAGTGGCAAGAAACAATCCAATCCGAGTTGGTTTCACTTGCGAAACGTGATGTTTTTGGGCTTGTATTCCAAACACGTAATGGTGTTAAGCCTATTGGCTATAAATGGGTATTTGTACGTAAAAGGAATGAGAAAAATTAGGTACAAAGATATAAGGCACGCCTTGTTGCACAGGGATTTTCACAAATACTTGATATCGATTATAAAAAGATGTATTCTCCAGTTATGGATGCTATAATATTCCGTTATCTCATTAGTTTTACTGTCCATGAAAATCTTGACATACATTTAATGGATGTGGTTACAGCCTACCTTTACGACTCACTTGATAATGAGATATGCATGAAAGTTCCCGAGGGATTTAAAATGCCTGACGCACATAATTCAAAATCCGGGGAAATATTTTCAATCAAATTGCAAATATCTTTGTACGATCTAAAGTGATTATGACGAATGTGGTATAACCGTCTTAGTGAGTATTTATTAAAGGAAGGTTATATAAATGATGCCATTTGTCCATGTGTTTTTATAAAGAAAACAACATCAGGATTGTTGTGCTTGCCGTATTTGTTGATGACATAAACCTTATTGGAACTCCTATAGAACTCCAAAAGGAAATTGATTATTTAAAGAAGGAATTTGAGATAAAAGATATCGAAAATACAAAATTATATCTCGGTTTGCAAATTGAACGTTTGGCAAACGAGATTTTTATTCATCAATCTGCCTACACAGAAAAGGTATTAAAACGGTTTTACATGGATGGAGCACATCCATTAAGTACTCTGATGGTTGTTCGATCACTTGATGTGAATAAGGATCCGTTCCGACCTCAAGAAAGAAATGAAGAGATTCTTGGTCCTGAAGTACCATATCTTAGTGTAATTGGTGCACTAATGTATCTTGCTAACACTACAAGGCCTGACATAACTTTTTCAGTTAATGTCTTAGAAAGGCATAGTTCTGCTCCTACAAGGAGACATTAGAATGGAATCAAACACATATTGCAGTATCTAAAAGGGACTATCGATATGGGCTTATTTTCCGATTGCGGCCCCGATCCTGTCGGTAATGCCGATGCTAGATATTTATCTGACCCACACAAGGCTCGATCTCAAACGGGCTATGTGTTTACATTTGGAGGCATTGCCATATCTTGTCGATCGACTAAGCAGTCAATCCTGGCTACTTCATCTAATCATGCTGAGATAATTGCTATTCATGAAGTAAGCCGAGAATGTGTAAGGTTAAGGTTTATAATACATCTTACTCGAGAAAAATATGGTTTGAAGTGTGACAAACTACCCACGATTTTGTATGAAGACAATGCAACATGCATAGCCCTATTGAAGGGAGGATTCATAAAAGTAGATAGGACAAAGCACATTTCACCGAAGTTATTTTTCACATATGATCTTCAAAAGAATGGTGATATCAATGTGCAAAAGATTCGTTAAAGTGATATATGGCTGATTTTTTCACTAAATCTTTACCGACGTCAACCTTCAAGAAGCTAGTGTACAAGATTGGGATGTGAAGGCTGAAAAATGTGAATTGATGCTCTCATCAGGGGGAGTTAATACACGTTGTACTCCTTTTTCCTTACAAGATTTTGTCCCACTGGACTTTTCTTGCAAGGTTTTTAATGAGGCAACCAAAAGACGTATTTCTAAACATGTGTACTCTTTTTCCTTCACTGAATTTTTTTTCCACTAGGTTTTATTTTGGTTAAGGATTTAACGAGGCACATTATCTGTTGAATAGACATTCAAGGAGGAATGTTATAAATATAATTATATTTAAGGTGAATGTCTATATTTTAGAGAGATACTAGGGTTTGTTATTTAGTGGCTAAGCCACTTTTTCCTATAAATAGAAGTGTTCTATTCCATTGTAATTCACCCCAAATCAATAAGAATTATCTCTCTTTCTTTGCAATATTCTTATTTATCGTTTCATTACATAAGCAAGCTTTTAGACCCCAATGACGCATTTTAAAGCCGTGCGAGCCTAGGTCCAAAACGGACAATATCACTTGTGGGCTGAGCTGTTAAAATTATATTGTACTATATTATTTTGATGAATATTTTGGATAATCGTTTGCCGTCGTTTTATTATATCATGTCCCAACAATATAAAGAATAAACTTGCATTATTACAAAGAAAAAGTAGGGTATGAGGTATAATTATTATATAAGAAGGTTGGGTAAAGGATAAAATATAATTATTGAATAATAAGGAAATGGCAAAATGAGAGACCAAAATAAGGTAATGACACGACCACACCATATCGATCGTTACATCAAGTAACACTTTTCGTTGTTACGTAATGACGGATTTAAGGAAACGATAATAAAATTTAACTAACAATCAAAAACATATCAATATCATATTTAAAAGGGTAAAAATCATTTACATCCCAAAGTTTATTCTAAAAATCAAACTCATCCTTCAACTTTGAGTAATTGTCATTTTCATCCTTTCATCCTACACAATATCTATTTTGTATATTGTTAAAATCGATGTAATATCTATTTTAACAACATGTAATATCTTTTTTATATTGTTTAGATATTTTTTATGCAGATATTTATTCATAAGTTAAAAATATTATATCTTATGATATATTTAATCAAAGTTCACTAACATTATAAATAAAATAAACATATTATGATTTATTACAAAATATATTGCTACCTAATTATTATTATTATTATTATTATTATTATTGTTGTTGTTGTTGTTGTTGTTGTTGTTGTTGTTATTATTATTATTATTATTATTATTATTATTATTATTATTATTATTATTATTATTATTATTATTATTATTATGCATATAGTGTATGTCAGGTGTGCGTATGATTTTAAGTTCCACTATAATTATTATTCTCTATGTGTTTATGAATTTTTGACTTTTGATCGTTATTACTAGATGTTTTCTAAATTATAAGTAAAGTTCATGTAAAGTGTAAATAGATCATTTTTGCAAATTTATTATAAAATTTACCTTTATTTTTTTTACCAATATTTTTTACTATCTCCATTGTATAATTAATTTATAAATTTTCACTCTTTTTTATTTTCAATTTTGTAAATAGATTGAGTTTTGATTGCTATTAATAAAATTACTGATACGAGTAAATTATTTATTGTAGTTTTTTCTCATTTATTTCACTATTGAACGTCATTAACTTATATGCTTGACTACTACTTCTCACTTTTTTGGGTTTCGAAAAAAGTTTGTTTAATTTGTCTACAGGTAAGTCGATAATACAAATTAAAATAAAAAATGTTACTGTATTAAAGAACAAAAATTAGAGATAAGAATTAGAAGGTAAAATAGACATTTTAAGAAGTCACCTTTGATATGAGGATCAAATGATAATTGTTCAATAGATATTACATCCAAAGGAACTGTAAGTGAAAAGGGTAAATTTGACCTTAACTAGTTGATATTAAGCAATTTTGCTGTTTGTTAGAGTTTTGGTTTAATATTACCTAAAACTCTCATTTTTTACTTTCACTCTTAATTGAGCTCCAATCTGAGAATGGTTTTAAACTATGTTAAAAAATAAAAAAAGATAAATATGGACATCTTTTGTCGTGGAATTCATCTATTTTCCGCTGTAGCTCATTAGTATAACCAGTTGATAACAACGGGACTGTAATGGTTGGTCAAACAGAACAATAGAATAATGTTTAAAAAAAAGATTAGGGAGGATACAGAAGTCATTACAGTATTGAGTTTCCGTTAAGAGAACGGAGAGAGGACAGATTTTCATTTCATTCTTCATTTTCTTTCTGCTTTAATTTCTCTCTCCCTTCAATTCTCTTCTTCTTTTTGCTGTCTCTTTACTTTGCCCGTTGTAAGAAGAGAACCCAAAGCTCTCAACAACAACAGCTTAATTCACAAATCACAATCACACAGCATTTTGTTTCCTTTCTCACTTTCTATTTACAGTAACATGAGCAGCGTGCGCATTGCACATTACCACCTGGTATGAATCCCACCACTACTGCTGACCCAACGCAACCACCGCCACCGCCACTGCCACCGCCGGCGCAGCCTCCTCGTTCCTCCTTCAGCTGTGACCGACACCCACATGAACAGTTCTCCGGATTTTGTCCTGAATGTCTCTGCGAACGCCTCACTACTTTAGATCCTTCTTCTTCTTCCTCTACTAATAATAACCCTTCTTCTTCTTCCTCTGTCCTCAAATCCCTTTTCTCTAAAACTTCTAAACCCACTTCATTTTTCCCCGAACTTCGTCGCACTAAGTCCTTTTCCGCTTCCAAAAACGAGGCGTTAAGCTTCTTGAGTGGTTCTAGTTTTGAGCCCCAACGTAAGTCCTGTGACGTACGAGTCCGTAACACTCTCTGCTCCTTATTTTCCCTTGACGAAGACACAAAAAAGACCTCCTCCCTAAACCCTCATTCTGAGAATACTGCTGATGCTTTTGTCAATAGACCCGTCCTCGAGTCTAAAGAAGAAGAGGAAGACGAACCAGAAAACGATAACGCCAACCACAGAGATAACGGAAATGTGGTAAATGAAGAAATAACTGAAGAGTCCCCTGTGGAAAACAGTTTTGCAGAAATTGTGGAAGAAGAGGTAGTGAATGGAGATATATTACTAAAGCCGATGAAAGATCATATAGATCTCGATTCTTCGCAGGCGAAAAAGCAGACTTCAGGAGGAGGAAGGGACTTGAAGGAAATTGCAGGAAGCTTCTTATCAGCTGCTTCAGTTTTCAGCAAGAAATGGCACAACTGGAGGCGAAAACAGAAGGCGAAAAAACGAAACAATGGTGACAACAACTCATCTACTACACTCTCATTGGAGAACCCCATTTCGAGGAGGAAATACAACAACAGGGACACTCAATCGGAAATTGCTGATTATTATGGATTCGGAAGAAGGTCTTGTGACACTGAACCTCGATTTTCTCTCGATATTGGGAGGATTAGTGTTGATGATCCCAGGTACTCTTTCGACGAGCCACGAGCTTCTTGTGATGCCCATTTTGTCGCGAGGAGCCTTCCGAGGATCATCCCGCCTATGGTTTCAGTGATAGAAGATGTGCCAGTGGTTCATGTTCCACGGGCTGATGACCAAATTCCGGTGGAAGAGCCGCGTGTTTCAGTGAGCTGCATCAATGAGGATGGTGATAGTGATATGCCTGGAGGGTCTGTTCAGACTAGGGACTATTACTTGGATTCGTCGTCCAGGCGGAGGAAGAGCCTTGATAGATCTAACTCAATTAGGAAAACAGCAGCTGCTGTAGTGGCAGAGATTGATGAGATGAAAGCAGTTTCCAATGCTAAAGTTCTGCCTGAGAGGGACTCGAATTCAAATTCAAATTCCAATTCTCTAAGGGATGATTTAACGGAGACTTTTGAATTGACAGGGTTTAAGGATAATGCTTCTGGGATTGGGATTGGGGAACGTAAAGGGTCAAAAAAATCGAAGAAGTGGGCGTGGAATATATGGGGTTTTATACATAGGAAAAGTAATGGGAACAAAGATGAGGAAGAGGACAGGTATAGTAGATCAAATGGGGTGGAGAGGTCATTTTCAGGATCTTGGCAAGACATAAGGAGGGAGACTAATGGTGATTTAAGAGGGGGTCTTAATAGGAATATGTTTAGGAGTAATAGCAGTGTTAGTTGGAGGAATTCAACTAATATTGGTGGTGGATCTTTTGGTAATGTGAGGAATCTTGGCATTGATGCTAATGGTCATGGTAAAAAGAAAGATGATTTTGTGTTGGAGAGGAATCGGAGCGCAAGGTATTCGCCTAACCATATGGAAAATGGATTCTTGCGGTTCCATTTTGCTCCAATGAGAGGCAGCCGGAGAAATTTACCTGCGCAAACTAGGCCAAATGGGAGGAGCGTGCTTCGACTGTAGTGATATCCAAGGTCCTTGGTGTTTCTTTTGATTAAAATGTTAATTTTGTCGCATTTGTTATTATATATCACTTGTGTTATTGTATTTTTTGACGATGCATTTGTCATAAGTTCTTGGATTTATTCTAATATAACCTGAAAAGTATTTTCTTTGGCTCTAGTCCTTTCTTCTTGATGTCTATCTCATTTTCTTTTTGTTTCGTTCTCAATGAATTAGCTTCATGTCTTAGTTGAGTAAGGTAACTATATCTGTATATGCTTGTTTTGGATTTGGTACTTTTTCTTCTTGTCTTTTACTTCTTTTTTCCTTTTTGCTGATTAAATTTGTTTATTAAATCTTACCTCCTAAATTCCATGTTCACCTGTATATTCCATTTTCCTTTTTTACAATAGTTCCAATAAAGAAAATGGTGACTTAACTGTCATATTTGGCAGTACGACAGTTAAGGATCTGCAATCTCACTTGATACCAGTTTCATGGTGCTTCAGTTGTCTACTTATCTGTCTTCCAAGTTTTATGTTTGAATCCTTTCTTCACATATTTAACCGCCAGGATATGGCAATCTCGCCCGTGAAAGTATGCTCCTACAACTTGTAATTATATCCTTGAAAACTTTTATATGAGGAACTGAAGATCCACCTCCATGAGTATATCAACTACAGTCAGAAACAAATCTGATTTGACTATCTTAACAATGACCTGAATTTGCAAAAAGTTGATGGCTAACTTATTGAGATTCTGGATACATGGAACTCCAAGCTATTTGGAGGTGTCACATTGATCATTGTGATTCTGCTTAATACGAGTGCTATACTTGCTCGGTCTCTGGATTACCTTAATACAAGCCTTCACTTTACATTAGTGATTTCATGATTGTTGCTTGTTGAGTTCATTATTGTGTGTTGGTCATTGTCGATAACTCTTTGCAGAGTAGTCCTTGTCAAGGAAACAAAACGTAGTGGATCACCCACCCAAAAAAGAAAAACAATAATGTGGTTGATCAAATGAGCATTTTGACTTTGTTAGTTTTTAGGTAAAAGCAAAGTCACACAGGCAGTGTTCTGCTTAACATGAAGTTGTATAGTTCCCTGTTTGTACCTCATTGGAACTGACAATTATTATTTTCTCCTCATTTTACTTCCTCTCAATCCAGGAATCCAATTTGAGGCTCTGGGTGTACTACAAGTCAGTTATCTTTCTTGGTAACAAGCGTGAGACTAAGTCAGTTCTGTTTGAGGTTTTCGCATGGACTTGTTGTTAAGAGGCTCTATGGTAGTTCAATCAGATAAGTTTGGGAGTAATCCAATTTTCTTGGGTTGTTTTCGGAGAACTGATATTGACACGATATGGTTGTTACCAACAAACTTAGCTGAGAGTATTGGATGTCAAAGAATCAGATTGCTCATTTTGGAGAGACTGTAATTTACACAGATGAAGATTCAAATAGAGATTGAGTAGAAAACCTGAATCTTTCTTCCTTGGACGTATATAAAAGTTTATCTGAATTGGTATATGTGGTGTACAAAACATGAGCTTGGTCCGTGGATAGCATTACAGCTTATTTCTTGATTGATTGGGGTCTGTATCTTTTGAGGGGTTATTGCTTAATTTTTGAAGTTAATAAATTTGTGCATCTGTGGCAATGTAAAGTCTTACTAGAGTAGTATTATTTTTCATCTTAGCTTGTCCTTCTCTCTTGAATCTTGATAGACCTTCTGCAATGGTATCTAATACTATCTTGTATTTCCCAGCTGTAACTAATGCGGCACCTGCATATAATTTTTAACTGATTCTCAAGCAATTTGTAGCAGTGTACAAGTGTAGCAATGTACAGTCAGGATTTTTATTTCTTGAACAAAGTAAAAGTTTGGCCTAAGTTTTGAAGGGAATGCAGGACTTTGCTGCTATAGGCTACAGGTGTGGCTTAGTTGTCAATTAATAAAAACCATGGAAGGCAAGGCAATTTCAATAGAGACAAAATACTTAAGGTTATTTCATTCTATCTCTCTAAGTTTTGGCGAATATAAATATTTGATACCTTTATTGGTCGGAGGTAGTATGTCCTCCATGAAATAGTTGAGATATACTCTCCGTGTTTCAGTTTATGTGAATTTATTTCCTTTTTGGTCCGTTCTAAAAAGAATAACTCCTTTCTAAATTTGGTAATAATTTAACTTAAACTTACAATTAATGAGAAACTTTTATAACCACACAAACATTCTGGCCCCTTTTTGACATGTTTAGAACCGCACATTCCAAAAGTCTTCATTTTTTTTCAAACTCCGTGCCCAGTCAAACAAGTTCACGTTAATTGAAACGGAGGGAGTAAATGACCTAAGCTTCAATCTCAGAGAAGTTCCTTATAAAATTCATACCATTGTTCGTTCGCTGTACTTGCCATAGTCCTTTATTCGGTTAAATGGGCGGGTCGGATCAGATATAAACGGGTTAAATAATTGATAGTAATTCAAAAACGGATAATTATCTGACCTGATCCATATTTAATACGGATAAAAAACGGGTTAATTAGCGGATAATATGAATATCCATATTATCCATAGCTTCTTGAATACGATTACTTTTTAAAGAATTTTCTAGTCTTTCCCCATTTTGAGGCTTTACAAATGTAAAAATTAAACTTATTAGTTATCCATTAGTTATCCATTTTCTAAATGAATAATATGGCTCTTATCCATATTTGACTGGTTTTTAAAAAATTCATTATTCAACCTATTTTTAATGGATAATATGGGTGGGTAATTATTTTCTTTTCACCATTTTGCCACCATATCGGTTAGTGATGATTATGGTCTCACAAGTTCATATAAGCTGAGTAAAAAAAAGTAATAATAGATTTTTACTGTAGTCATTTTGAAATTAAAGTATACGATATATTCATGCACTGGCTTGAATTAGGTAAATATCGTAATTTCATCAGCTCCGTGTTTATTTTTGAGAGAACATAAATGGACAAAGTAATGATTATATCTCAAGTAGTGAGGTGTTTTACTCATCTAAATGGGAAATCAAAGTAATCAAGCCGGCCAGCTCCAAAAATTCTCTTGGTTAAAAGGTTCAATGATCAAAATATGCTAACCAAAGTCAAAAAGTGACAAAATTAAAGAACAAATCTTTAACATGCCCTCCTCATACAATTCAATAGAAAGGAAAGATGAAAAAAAGATGTAACAGAAGAGGCTCGAAATCCTATGGCATGTCGACTTTTTCTACCCATTAAAACCTCCTCTATAGTGGAAATGGCTGACAAAGATTTTCTTGAAAACATTAGGGATTTGCTCCCTTTTTCCAACAGCCACTAGGGATGTTTGGATCAATGTTTTAAAAGACGGGGCGTGAGGCGAGGCGTTTTACTTCTGATGAGGCGAGGCGTATGCCCTGAGACATGAGGCGTAAGTCCCACAGATCTTTAAATTTTATTAATTTCAAGAATTTTAAGATAGTATAAAATAAAAAATAATTATAAAAATTACATCAAAATCACAAAATTATAACAAATAATCTATTTAAAATATTTACAAATTATAATTCGACTATGAATAATACGAAAAGTATGACATATATCATAATATGCAAATTAGTTGCAACGTCATTATAACTCAAACATCAAAAGTAATGTATTCGATATGAAATCTTATATGTATCTCTTATGGAGTAATAAATCTTGAAAGAATTTCAATATTATAATTTGATATTTACTTAAAATACTTCTTTTATTTAATATGCTTTCTATTTGAGAGAGAATTTATATAAAAATATAATTCATATTAAATATGATTCTCTAGCATCATTTATTTTTAAGTTTCGGCAAGTTAATAAAATGACACATAATTCACCATACAATATCATGATAACTATTTACACTAGCTAATACTGAGATATTAAATTAATAATTATTTTATCTCGTATACGTGAAAAAAATAATTATAAAAGAAATTATTGACTAGTATATAGTAAAGACGAAAACAAAAGTTAATAAATAAATACTTTTGAAATGAAAGATTATTTAAAATTTGCTATCATAGCAGCCTTAGTGGATAACGTGCAATAATATTTATTTTAATTATGACATAAAATACTCTCAACTTAATGATTTATAAATAAGAAAAAAGTAATTTTGAATAGTCAATGATATGTTAAGAAAATTTGAGGATTTACAAGGTTAGTTACATACAATTGCATAAGTTCTATTAGGCGAGCCAGTACCCTGGGCGTTGGGCGTGTCCGGGGCGTAAGCTCCGGTGGCCGAGGCGTAAGTCTCACGGAACTAAACCCCACACATAAACCTAGGGGTGTTTTATGAGCGCTCCGCCCCCGGGCGAGCCCCGGACGAGTTCCAATTCTGCCTTTAAAAACAGAGGTTTGGATGGGGTCTGCATAACACATGGAAATCTTTACTGCTCTTTTCCTTGATTTTTGATTTTTACTAGGACTCCATTACATTTACAAGTGCTTTATGTAGAGCTACACTATTTATTACGTACTTTCTAGTCGTTAAAAAAAAATAATTTGTAAAACTTATGATCTAAAATAAGCTATAAATATATTTGTGGCAATAAAGCATCACATTAAAGGTAAAATAGGGAGAAATTCAAAAATAGCCAGATTTACCACTGGTCGTTGAAAAATAGCCAAGTTTCAAAAGTCATCGAAATTTAGCCACTTTAAATCTGAGCGAAAATACTGTTCAAAATCCAGAAAAATACGCCCGCAAATTTTACGGGAGTTCCAGCATAAGTATGCTTGAACTCCCGCAAATTTTACGGTAGTTCCAGGATAACTATGCTGGAACTCCCGCAAATTTTACGGGAGTTCAAGCATAATTATGCTGGAACTCCCGCAAATTTTACGGGAGTTCCAGCAAGTATAATTGTCCAGTATAATATACTGGAGTTTGGAGCACCAGTGCTCCAGTCTCCCGCAAATTTTACAGGAGTTAGCAAAGTATACCGGTCCAGCATAATATGCTGGAGTTCGTACACAAATGCACCAGAACTCCCGTATATTATACTGGACCGGTCCCTGTTGCAGCAAAATAGTAGCTATATTTCATTGACTTGATAAACGCTGGCTATTTTTCATTGACCAGTATGAAAACTGGCTATACCATGATATTTTAACGGTAAAATAGGGCGTATCAGATTAAATTATTTTTAAATAAATAAACGTTTCTGTTTGAGACAGGCTAAAAGAAAAGAGTGCCAAATAAATTGAGATAAATGGATTATTTATTTCATACTTTTTATGTGATAGTATTTGATTGAGCACGAAATAAAATAGATTTTTTTTTTGGAAAAAAAATCAAAATTAGCCAAATTTACAACTGGTAATTGAAAAATAGCCACAGTTTCAAAAGTAATCGAAATTTAGCAATTTTTTCATGTAAATGATAAAATCTGAACAAAAACACCCTTACAAATCCGGAAAAATTGGAGTTCGAATCATATGAGATTCCAGTATATTATGTGCTGGAACTTCATAATGCGATACTTCCAACATAATATGCCGGAAGTTTATACGTAGGAGCTCCATAATTCAACATATTATGCTGGAACTTTTTGTTTTTCAGCGAAATAGTTGCTATATTCCAATAACCTTGCAAACACGACCTATTTTTCAATTATCCGTCCGAAAACTGGATAGTGTGTGCTACTTTAACAATTTTTTTTGGGGCACTTATGATCTTAAATACGTATGGGCGTGTCTCCAAATTGGAAACTTAAAACTTCTTATTTAAACAGTTAAAAGGAGCCAATTTTGTACCGTGAAACAGTTGTTGGACTGGATGTAGGAGAGTAACTTGAAGTTCTTTTGCATGCCCATTTAGATGAAGCTCTAAAGGTGTTTGATGATATGTTTGAGAGAGGGTTGTGTTCGGAAATAACCCGCTTCAGTGTTTTAATTGATGGGATTTTCAGAAATAGTGATTCTTAAGGAACTAAGGATATTTGGCAGCGGTTGATAAGGGGATCACACGTGTTGCCAATTGGTTTCTTTAATGAGATAATCAGTGGTTTTTGTAGGTTTGGCAAATTTAACGAGGAATTGGAGCTTTGGGGTAGGATAGATTAAAGAGGATGGATGTGTTTGCTTGTAGTTCCTTGATTCATTTGTTGTGTGGACTGGCTATGTTAATGCGATTGAAAGTAAATGCATACTCAACCCTGAACAAGAATATTGAATTTACTTGATGTTGTGGTATATAGTACACACTCAATAGCTGTTGTAAGGTTGGGAAGATTAGAACATGTTCTGAGTTGTGGGAGCTGATTGGAAGGAAAGTCTGTAGCAGTCCTAGTAGTTACAATATTAATGAGAGGTTGGTTTGAGGAGTTTCACTTTGAATTTCTTGACCGAGAGTGGTTCTGTACCTAATCCCACATCTTTTGGAAGTTTAATTCACGGGTTGTCTGAGAATGGGTATCTGAAAAAGGTTTTGACTTTGTTGAGATATGAAAATGATGGAGGAGAAATGGATTCTTTTGCAATTCATCTATCATTAGTGGATTATGCAGTGAAGAAAGCTTAGATGAAGCAATTACATGCTGGATTTGATATCAAAACGAGAAATAGACCGAGGATTTGATTCTCAGCTTACAATGACCTGATCAATGGTTTATTCAAGCATCTGAAACTGAGGATGCAATCAGATTTTTTGGTGAAATGAACACTAAGAAGAGCTCATCCACTATTCTGTGACGACCCGACCCGTCGTCTCATGAGAACCGCTCCGTTTCCCCCATTTCCTGCTTCGTTATGCTTCATTATCAGTGTCTTGTGTGAACGAGTTGAATTGGGTTGATTTTTGGAAGGAAATGAGACACTTAGTCTCTTTAAGGAAGACTTGTTTTGGAAAAGTCAACCGGATGTTGACCTATGAGTTAGAGGGCTCGGATGTGTATTCCGACGATTCGGTTAGCTTCGGGGGATGATTTGTGACTTAGGAGCGTGATCGGAAGTGATTTTGGAGGTCCGGTGAAGAATTAGGCTTGAATTGGGCGAAGTTAGTATTTTGGCGAATTCCGGTTGATAGGTGAGATTTTGATCCGAAGGTCGGAATGGAATTTCGAGAGTTGCTGTAGCTTCGTTAGGTGATTTGGGATGTGTGTGAAAAATTTCAGGCTATTCGGAGGTGATTTGGTTGGGTTTTTGATCAAATGCGTGTTTCGGAAGTTTTAGAAGAACTTAGGCTTGAATCCGATGTAAATTTGGTGTTTTGATGTTAGTTTTGGTGTTTTGAGAGTGCAACTAAGTTTGAATGATCATATGTGACGTGTTAGTATGTTCGTATGCGGTCCCGAGGAGCTCGGGTGAGTTTCGGATAGGTTTGGGCTGCGTTGTGCTCGTTTTTCTTATGCTTCGACGTCGTTTCTTCAAGCATAAATGATATCATATTGAACAAATGAGCTCCGATTACTGTTTTGAATAAAGCATTAGATCCGTATCGTAATTACGGACCCGTAGCAAAAAGAATCGTCGAATTTGGACATCGTATGAGGATTTTATGGCCATTTTACCAAGGTTGCCCAGATTTTCAGGTTAATGACGAAATTGCCCCTGACGCGTATTAAAAACTTGCACTATTTGCAAATCTTAAAACCTACATATCTCCTTCATTATAAGGTCAAATTGGGTGATTCAAAAGCCTAAATTCATTAGAATTTCACAAGGAATCTATTGGAAGCAGTAAAACGCGTGATTAGTATACCTATAATGAGCAGATCGAGTTTTCTTCCAATTTTTGAACGGGAAGAAGCTTTTGAGGCGATTTTTAAGAGAGAAAATCAGTGGGTATCACAGAGGTAAGTGATTTGATTATTAAAACTCGTTTATGGGTGATTAAAGACCATAATCCCAGCCTTTAATTCATGAAAAATAGTAGAAAAATAGGATTTTGGGGCCTGAGATTATGAGACCTTTAGGGGTCGATTTGAGGGGTCAAACGGACTCCGATTTTGGTGTTCTTTATATGTACGGAATCGGGAGAAGATGAAGAACACTTTTCTATAAAAATTTCTGAGTTTCGAGAAGTGGGCCCGGGGCTCGGTATTTGTCAATTTCGGGATTATTGATGTTTTTCGATTATTTTCGATTGGGTATTGATCCTATAGCATAATGTGACGTATTCGTTGTGGTTTTGGTCATATTCGACGCGCGAGGAGGTCGATTTGAGAGGCAAGGGCATAGAGAGCTAGGATTTTGGCCGGCTTGAGGTGAGTAATAGATGTAAATGCTGTTCTGAGGGTTTGAAACCCCGTGTTTGCACATCGTAGTGCTATATTGAGGTGACTTGCACGTCGGGTAGCGAGCGTGGGGTAGAGCACCATTAGGGATTGTGACTCGGTCCGTCCCGCTAGATGAATATACTGCGTATTTGACTGAAATTCACTTATTATTATTATTTTAATTGAGCTGATTGCTATATTTGGGCTTCGTGCCAATTGATTAAATCCTTCAGGGATTGTTGTTACTGGTTTCTTACCATTTCTACATTTTATTGAACTCAGTCCTAGAATTTAATACTATTTTTTGCAAACTCAGCCACTTTTCTCAAACTAGAAACTTAATTAATATTTTTAAATGAAGTTTGGGCTGAATATTTCTATATTAATGTGCCCGAGAGGCTTATGTGATTTTGGACTGAGTATGGGATCGGGCTGCGCGCCGCAGCGGTATGATATTGATATTGATATGAGGCCGAGGGCCTAGTTGATGCCACGAGATGGCTTATTATTGCGCTTGGGCCGTAAGGGGCCCCTCCCCGAGTCTGCACACCCCGAGTGAGCGCCGTCGACGATAAATAAATGGAGCGGGCTGCACGTCGCAGCGGGTACTGGAGATTACCGGTCTATGTGTTGCATTGCATATTTGATTGTCATTTAATTATTTATCTGTTGTGGGATTTTCCATAATTGTTTTCACTAATTTTACTGATTTTATACTACTGGGTTCAAGTTGCTGTATTTATAGAATTACTTTGTGCCTATTCAGGATTTCTTATTCTCATCCTTTATTTATGTTTATTACTCACTGGGTCAGAGTACTCACATTACTCCCTGCACCTTGCGTGCAGATCCAGGTACACCTGAGGCTGTGTGAGGACTTCTCTGCCTAGCATCATATCTGGAAGTTTCAAGGTAGCTGCATTTGACGTTCGCAGTCCTGATCTTCCTTCTATCTTATTTGCTCTATTTCCGCATTTCTAGAGAACGATATGTAGTAGGTTGATACTCATGTATTAGAGGCTCAGACTTGTGACACCGGATTCTTTGGGCTGTGTAGTAGTATTTCTACTTGGGTTTTCCGCATGTTTTAACTATATTTCAGAGTTTCAATATTATGACTTAGTAATTATTTGTGTTAATTGAATCATGAGCTGTATAAAAAGGGTTAAGGTTGTTGAATTGGTCGGGCTTCCCTAGCAGTGTGATGGGCGCCATCACGACCGGGGTTGGGGTCGTGACACATTGTCACCTGCATTGGTTAACACGTTGTAAAAACTCACAATTAACAACTACAACTATCGTTGGGTTGCCTCCCAACCAGCGCCTTAGTTAATGTCGTGGCACGACGGTTACAACAATTCAATGGGTTGCCTCCCATCCAGCGCCTGATTTAACATCGCGGCACGACGCAGACAAGCGCATTTAAGGCTCGCTCGACCTATGAGGTTCTGTCAATTGGATTTCTGTCACTTCTTTTGGTTCACTCATACCTACATATGACTTCAATCGCTACCCATTGACTCTAAACTGTGAGAGTCTTTCTCCGAGGCAATCTCCACAGCCCCTGAAGGGAGTACTTCGACCACTTGAAATGGACTAGACCATCGTGACTTAAGCTTACCAGGGAACAACCGTAATCGTGAGTTGTAGAGCAATACCATGTCCCCGGGTTTGAAATGTCGCTCAACAATGTTCTGGTCATGCAACCTCTTCATTATTTCCTTGTACAATTTTGTGCTCTCAAAAGCAAG
>NW_017675479.1:64265-66202 GCF_001879085.1 Nicotiana attenuata | reverse complement strand
AATGGTATCAGTGCCTCGATGACATCCGCCTTGGCCTGATTTTCATAAATCTACGAGACCGCCCAAGCTTTTGACCACAGTATCTCTGCTTCCTTTTCCCAAGTCATGCCACCACATATGGAGTTTCAAAGGGATCTCGCTCAGGACTGAGAAGGTTTCGATGTCACTTGAATTCATCCTGCACATTATTTAGGGGAACTTAATGATTTATTTTGAAAAATGGCTATTTGTGCAAAAATTCTTTATTCAGAAAATAAGGACTTGGATTTGCAAATACGGCCTTTCAGCACTTCTGGGAGGAAGATTTTAAGGCTGTGCCCGCAAATCATTTAAAAATGACTCAAGGTGGCTATTCTTGCAAAACGGCCTTCCAGCGTCCTTTTGGGGACATTCGGCTTATTTAAACAGGAATGGCATCACCCGACTTATTTATGACACAAAATTGGCATTTTTTGGTTATTTTTGAAAAAGGAAGGGTTGGACCCGATGAGGGTTGCGTACGTATCTCACATCCGGTGAGAATCAAACCGGCGTAGTTCGGGCAGATTTGCCAAAATCAAAACTATTTTGAACAACAATTTTTCTTTTCTATGTTTTCAAATATTTTCCCTTCTTTTTTTTTTTAATCTTTTTTTTTTCATTTTTCAAAATCCGGCAGCATTTCGGTACTATTTGGGCAAATGGTCACCCTCACTTAGTCTTCACACTGCTTATTTTCATAATTCACTCATTTAGACGAGCCGGTCAACATGCAAAGCTGAGCAAATAAATGCGCAAGTAGCACATAAGATGCATCAGGATGGTCAATTTATTTTAGGTCACCTGTCCTAGACGGACCCAACCCCTGTGTTGAGTCCCCTAAGTCAAATGCACATGATGCAAACAAACGTTCTACTAGGGATCCGGCATGAGGTTTCGTTCTTCTAGGTTTAACCCTAGGTTTATTGGTCTAGACCTGGCTTACTCGAGCGGACAACTCGAGCCGAGGTGGAGGCAGCGTACCGGGGATACAGAAGCTCCGCCGGCTTTGCAACTTATCCAACCTCGTTCTAAATGGGAAAGACTCTAAACACAAGAGAAGCTACACGAAGTGCACCCTTCTCCATGATGTAGAAGACTCAGAGAGAGGAAGGGATTCGCGACAGTTTATATATACAATTTCAACAAATATCAAAGCGGTAAAACATTTAGCACATATAGCATGGGACATGTAGAAAAATCAGACAAAGCCAAATATAACAATTGTACTAAGCTCGAATTCTTGAACCCTGAATCGAAATTCTGGGTTCGGTCCCCAGCAGAGTCGCCAGAGCTGTCACACCTCCTTTTTTACACACCTACCCCGAAGGATAAATGTATAAGGGAGTTTTTCCATTTAAAGTGACATTATTCGAAATGTGATCATTTATTTATTTTCAGAGTCGCCACTTGGGATAGGATTGGCTTTTGGTGTCCCAAGTCACCAATTTAATTTAAATCCCAAATCAAGGAAAATTTCGACTTCCCAATTGGAGTCTGCGAACCAGAAATTCTGTGTAAGGAATTCTGTTGACCCGAGGGAAGGTGTTAGGCACCCTCGGATCCCGTGGTTCTAGCACGGTCGCTTAAATTATTATAAATGGCTAAAATCTGATTTTTATACATGTCGCCCTATGGTGCAATTTTAAAAATTTGTTTAACCGCTTTTAATTAGTTTTTTATGAAAGTGAACGCCATTTAAGAGCGTGTTTTTGGATCACGTCACATGAAATGCACCCGGATCCTCGACACCTCTTATTCAACGTTTTGGGATTTGGATTTGGGTCGCATGAAATGCACACCCGTATTTAAGAAGGTAAAATTATTAAAAGCGCGCCTAAAGTGGCTAGCGTCTTATAACTTTGCGGGAAGCCATGAAAATTCGCTAAATGGCATGTCCCGAATTTCTAAAATATTTT
>NW_017675479.1:58217-61488 GCF_001879085.1 Nicotiana attenuata | reverse complement strand
TGTGTATGGAGGTGTTTTGAGAGGCGATTGAGGGGCAGGGGGGAGGGGGGGAATCCGACATTTAAATACAAGACATCCTGGTTAGTTCCGGACCGTTGGATTGATGAGATCCAACGGTCAAGATTGAAGGCCTATGAAACGACGTCGTTTTGGGCATTAAATCACTGGAACGGGTGGGGTATTTTTGGGCCTGGACTGGGCGGTTGGTCCGGTTTTGGAAGGGATCTTGCATTTGGGCTTGTGGTTTTGCATGATAATGGCCCAAAATTTGCCAACCTTTTGCTTCTTATTTCAATTTCTTTTTATTTATTTTCTTCTTTTCCTTTTATTTATTTGAAATTCAGATTTTACAAAATGTAAAATTAAAAAAAATAGCCAAAACCTGATTTAATTCTAAATGAGACTAATTAAATTTCCTAAATTAACTAGATCCTATTTTTAAAAGGAAAATTAAACAAATAGTGAAATTAAAAGAACAAAGATGTAAAAGATTTATTTTTGTTATTTTTCTCTTATTTTAGTAATATTGATTAACTAGTAAAACTAAAAGTATAACATCGAATTCTAAATGCGAATGCACTATTTTTGTACCCTTTTTTATGAATTATGGCAACTAAAACTGCACACAAAAATGCAAACGAGGCACAAAATCATGCAATTAATTCCTAAAAATAATAAAGAAAAATCCTAATTCTAAGGAATTTTGTAGGAGTAATTTAAGCGTGGCAAAAATCACGTGCTCACAAGAACAAATTACTCCATTTTGCTATAGTTACTCTTCAGTAGAATATAGTCATTATTTCTGCTTCAGGCTCATGGCTGAGTGTATTTGGCATGAGTAGTCTAGTCGGGTTAAACAAAAATATATTGTGCTCTTTAACTAAGTTGTATGATACATATAACTGCATCTACATTGTCTAGTTGGTCAGGCTATAATATGCCAGTTGCAACCAAATTCGAATAGAAAATAAAAGCATGTAAGTTTGCACTAACTGGATTATATTTCTGTGGTTGTAAAATAGGCCTTATGTAGAGCTAAACTATTAGGACCAAGACCTGCTCCTTGACATGCCACTGTTAGTGGTGGATTTGGAACATGAAAGATAAAAAAGTGAGAAGACAATTACATTAAGAACCTTCCCTTTCATTCATTTCCATTACAAACAAAGTGTAACGCTAAAGATGAAGGTTATGTACTATTTGTTCAATTGCAATATAACTAATGGAAGCCTTTGATATAAGTACTTTTAATCCATGGTATTGTATTATTCATGATACTATGTGAATAAATACTATATTTTGTTTTTTTTAAATTTTTAATTGCATTTTGAATGTGTAGGAATATGCGGGTGGTGCAATTTAAATGGTGGTCACAAGTCAATTTGATCTATAAAAGTGAATGATGAAGACTATTTGAGCAATTGTGATGTTTGAATACATTTGATTTGTGGAGTTCATTCCTAGTGAACATCTTGAAATATTGCTTTATTAGTATGTGTAGTAATACGAAATATGTTTTATTTCGATGTGTATTGCAAATATAAGCATTTGAATTATTATTACTTAGTGCTTGAGATCATCAAAATAGAAGAATAGTGTATTTCAAGTAAATGTGAATACATGATATATGAAAAAATATGTTATTATTCAACCAAAAAATTGTGGCGTATAAATATTTTATAGCCTAGACAAAATTGCAACACTTCATAAGTGTAGCTATAGGGATGTCAATTATGTGGCCAAATGGTTGTAGAGTGGCATGTACATTAACAAAGGCTACACTTCAGAAGTGTTACGTCAGAAGTCACACTCTAAAAGCATGGCCTATAAGGTAGCACATGCCACGCTTCATACATGTAGCTTTAGGATATAAAAAATGTTGCCATATGAGGTACTATAAAGCGTGACTTTTGTATCTTGTAGGTCACACTTTCAAGGTGTGGCTTCTAAAGCAACACTTGAAAAGCGTGGGTTTAGGGAAAAGGTTACGCTAGTTTAGACCACCCTCCGAAAAGTGTTGCCTAAAAGTGAAAAGTATGGCCTTTGATCAAATGTCACACTTCTTGATAGTTTGGGCCACACTTTACAGGGGTGGTTAATGGCCTAAAATGTTGTAGTGTATTTACTGGACAGATACAATAATGAGAACAGGCAAGAAGAACAAGAGTATTCAACAATGTTTCGAACTCCAAATACTATAGAAAACAGTACTAATAGTCTAATACTTCAATAAAAGTTATCCAAAATCAAGAAACGAAAATAAAAATCATAAAATATGAGCACAAAATAAAGAATCTTTAGCAATCAAAATTCCTATATGAAGATGAATTTTGTTATAGAAACCTATTCTATAAGACTTACGCTAGGAGTAAGGTCTATGAAATGAAAACTTTAAGACAATGAACTTAAGAGTGTGGCTGAGAGGGAATATGAGAGAATGAAGCCGTATATGTATGTATATACTTAAGGATAAATTCGTAATTTTATTAATTCTTATTGGGTTATCGATTAACCCATTAACAAAATTGACAAACCGAGGCCCGAACCGATAACCCAATAGTGAAAAAATTCTAAACCGTTACCGAACTGTTAACCCAATAACCCGATACCGATAACCCAATAATCTTTTTTCGGTTCGGGCTATCGATTTTACCCGATATATGCCCAGCCCTACTCATAGGTAAATTATTACAGAAAATGAAAAGTCAGGAAATAGTCAGAATTATTTTTAATAGAAAGGTTAAAAAAATGTAATGCTCAAGCTAACAGGAGAAATCATAACATAAGGTCCAAGAAGTAAATTTTTGTTATCTTCTAGATGAATGCGACTGACATGAAGACTTACAATTGTAGATATGATCATACAGAAGCAATATCGATTTGCCACAGTTGGTTAAGCTGCAAAATAAATTAACACACTAATTATTATTTGGCCCAAAAGTAAGTTAATACTTTCTAAGCAAATCAATCAATGTAGATGAAGGGGTAAATCGTAGTCAACATTAATTGATACTGGATCGAAGAACACAATCATACAGATAAAAGAATCAATTAAAACGACACCTGGAAGACTTTTATTGGTAATAGAAATTCGGCCTGCCTCTCCTTGAAGAGGTTCAGGAGATTACAATCAAATTCTTTTTTTTCTCCTTGGAGGTGGAATCTCATTTCCTAAGATTGTTTCCTCTGCTTGTCTTGCTTGGAGCCCCCCCCCCCCGTTACCCGGTTTACGGTTTCCTTCCTTTCCTTCTTTAATTTACGTACCGAACCC
>NW_017675479.1:41839-58197 GCF_001879085.1 Nicotiana attenuata | reverse complement strand
AACTCCTCATGCTGGTCACTAGTTTTGGTTTCGGGCCGGGTACGGGAAACTAACCCTCCCCTCAGTGGGGAGGCCTCGACCTCGACACTTATGTCATAAATAGCAGCCATTAGGCGAGGTCGGATTTGTTGACTGCTGCTGCAGGGTGATCGGGACGGGGTCCTTGATGCTATGGTCGTGTGGTCGGATTCTGACCAATACAGTTAGTCCCTCTGTTCGTCGGGGTCGTATCTTACCGGCCTCGGCAGACGGATAATGTTTGCGGCGTAATCGTGGAGGGAGTCAGATCCGCGTGTTTTTCTTCGGTCGCGTTATAAATTTCGAAACTGCGCGGAGGCGTCTCTTTAATGCTTCTTATGCCGTCATGATGGTTACGAAACCGAAGAGCCGGTTAAACGAAACGTAGCTTTGTATCGGTGGTCACAGCGGCCCACGTTCCCGAGAAGCTGAATCGTTTCGTGCCCGGCCGGGTTCTGGCGGTGACCGTTGGTTTTTGCGCCCCGGAGAATTTGTGTCTTATAAATTGAAGGGATTTGTCACTCGTTTCTCACACTTTATTGCTTATCTTCGAGAGAATTCCCAGAATATCTCCCTTTCTATCAGCTTGAGTTTTTCTTGACTCCTTTGCTCGCGGTAATCTTGAGCTTTCTCGCTTCTTCGTCAAAGTTCCTCCCTCCTCTTCTTGTGAGTTAAAAAAGACAGGAACTTCTTCTTTCGGTAGACTTTCGGCTATCTCTCCGGCGCCAGGGACCCTGCTCCGGCAGACGGAGACGTGGACCCGATGGAGTGCGAAGATGTTCCTTCGATCGAGGAAATTTTATCCCGCCCGGGGAAGGCAGTGGTGGATTTCAGCGCCGATGGTGGTGCGGAGCAGGTAAATATTCCTCCTCTCATAGGGGAGATCAGAATAGCAGATTTAAGGGCACGATGGGGTATTTCCGGTTATGTCGAGATGGTGCCGGCGAAGAGAGAAGATAGGGTCCAGATCGACCGTCCCGGGTTCTGCTCATTCTATGCTTACCCCTTCCTGGTGGGGTACACACTTCCGCTTCCAATGTTGGTGGTCGACTTCTGCCGTTATTATGAGGTGTGTCCTGCCCAACTCTCTCCTTACCTCTACAAGTTGTTCCTCATGTTTATCAAGTAAACTGAGCTAGCCGGGCGGGAGGTCACTCTGAGACACGTGCTCAGCCTGTTCGCCCCTCAAAAGATTCGCGGCACTATGATCCATGCGCGTCCCCGAGGGTCGAAAGGTTTAGTGGTCAAGATGGACGACAGGACCAATCGCCATTTTTTCGATAACTTTTTCTATGTGCGGACCGAGCATCTCGTAGCGGATCCGATCGGGTTTCCAGAAGTGTGGAATTTTGCCCGTAAGTCTTCATCCTCGACTAGTAGACTACCCACTTTGGCCTCGTTTTCTTTATATCTCATGTAAATATTGATCTATTTCGATGCTTTGCAGCCGAGAAGTTACCCCCGCCTCCTCGAGGAGATCCGAGAATGGGTCGAGGCCGTTCTTCCTCATACGGCGGGAGTTCGTACATGGTCGACATTCCATCTGAGATTCGGACGTCGGCCCCTCACAGGTGAGATAGCGCCCTTATTTTTTACCCGTTCTCTTTCGTTTCGATCTTACCTTCCGAGTATTCTTTATCGTGGCCAGGGAGGGTTCGCAGAGTCAGGGCTCCTCAGCTAGCCTTCCGTCGCCCGTCCGCGTCCGCTCGTATCAGTACGGTACCTACAGCTCGTCCGTCGAGGGTGGCGTCGGTAGAATCTGTGGCCTTGGCCACTCCGACCCGGACTGTATCTCCGGAAGAGGGCCGGTTTGGTACCGTCCGTCCTCAGAACGACTCGCCATCAGCCGGGGAGGAAGAAGGGTCGACAAAGAGGCGGAGGGTAGGGTTTGAGACGGTCCCTCCGGCGGTGATCAACTTGGATTCACCCCCAGAGAACCCAGAGGAAGGAGTTGTTGCGACGTCTACCGCTGAGGGGGAGCAGGTGGTCGTGGTTGTTCCCACCAGTCAGAGCCAGGAGAAATCTGCTGGTGTAGAGACCCAATCAGGAGTCCCCGCTGTTTGTGACGCAGGACCTTTCATTGTGGCGGAGAATCGGGCCCCTGATGCTGCCGTCGTGTCCTAGAGTGCGCCGTTGCCACCCTCTGCAGGTCGCGCCGCACCTTCAGCAGCTGAGAGGGGGAAGGGAGTAGTGATCGACGAATACGAGTCCGAGTCTGACTTGGACCCTGATGACGTCCGGATGTTCGAGGAGGGCATTACTCGCTCGGTGGTCAATGCGGAGGGGTCGGCTCGCCTTGTTGAGATCCCCTCGGATGTGAACCTGTTGACACAAGGAGGCAACTTGGTGCCACAATTCATCTTGTTGTGTTCGGAGGCCGAAAATGAGTCCCTGAGGAATGTTTCGGATGTCGAGGTAATGGACGAAGTAGCTGTGATGGGCTTACGGGTATGTTATATCTGATTTCGATTTGTTTCTCCGTCGTTGCAGAATGAGCGTTAGTTTAACTACTTTCTTGTTTTGCAGACGTACATGTTGGAGGTAGAAAATATTCGCAGGGCCAATGTCCGATCGAGGATCTTCTTGCAGATGCTAGAAAAATACTGTCATTATCGAGATAGGTGCCGTGAGTTGCACGAACGATTAAGGGCTGATCCCCGCAATCGGGCTTTGGGCGAGGAGTTGGAGAAGAAGGACCAGGAGCTAATGCAGGCGCTCCACAGCAAGAGCGAGCTCGAAGAGCAAATCCGCCTCAAGGACGAGGAGCTCGAGGTAGGCAAAGGGGTCGCTGCGGAATGCGAGCACCTGCAGAGCAAGTTACGGGCAATGCAGTTGGAAATGGAGTAGAGCCAGGCTAGAACAGCGGAGATGAACGCCGAATGGAGCGGGAAGTTGGCTATGCTGGAAAGCACGATTGCTGATTTGAAGCGTATGGAGAGGGCAACGTTGGATGCTTCGACGAGGGAAGCGGCCTTGGAGGCGGCAATTCGTGTGCATGAATCCGAGCGGGAGTCGGAGAGAGCTACTGCGGCCCTTAAGGAGGCGAGGCTCGAGGAGCGGATTGGCGCGGCTGACATGGAGGCCTTAGCCTTGTCAGATCGGGTTGCGGCCCTGGAGGAGGAGAATCAGCGGTTGAGGGTCCATGCTGGATCATCCCGTGTCGTTGTTCCCCGCCAGGCTCATGAACTCTGGGTTTACGCCGAAGCTCAACGTGATATTTTCAAGAACTTGTGGGAGGTGGGCACCGTGACTGAGGCAGCTTTCGAGGAGGCGCACTAGAAGGCTCGTGAGGCTCGAACCAACTGTGGATATGATATGGCGACACCCGAAGTTGATGGGGACGCCAGTGGTGATGATGATAACGACGGCGTTGGCGCCGTGTGAGAGAAAATCGTATTTAGTTGTTTGTTGTCTCTTTTCTTTCCTCTTTTTTTTATTGGCTGGCATAGATCAGATGTAAGCGGCAATAGCCCGTACTTCCGACTTCGTGAATAAAGAATTCTTCTTCGCTTCTTGCTTTATATTTTTCTCTGGTGACTTACGATCTATTCGCGGGTTGGGGGCTCGTCAGATGAGTCCGCATTCCCCTTATGTGATGAAAGTTTCTGGTCGTAGGTTTCATTGTGAACCTTTCGAGAGGATAGCTCGTCTGGGTTTGAGCGAGGTCGAACCTGTCGCTCCTTGAGGGCATTCAGTCAGTCCGAATCCCTGTTCGAGCGAGGTCGAACTGTCGAGTTTTGACGGCGAGGGCGCAACCTGAGTCCCAGTTCGAGCGAGGTCGAACTGTCGAGTTTTGATGGCGAAGGCGCAGCCTGAGTCCCAGTTCGAGCGAGGTCGAATTGTCGAGTTTTGATGGCGAAGGCACTTGGCTTGAGTCCCAGTTCGAACGAGGTCGAACTGTCGAGTTTTGATGGCGTAGGCACTTAGCCTAAGTCCCAGTTCGAACGAGGTCGAACTGTCGAGTTTTGACGGCGAAGGCACTTATCCTGAGTCCCAGTTCGAGCGAGGTCGAACTGTCAAGTTTTGATAGCGAAGGCACTTAGCCTGAGTCCCAGTTCGAGCGAGGTCAAACTGTCGAGTTTTAATGGCGAAGGCACTCAGCCTGAGTCCCAGTTCGAACGAGGTCGAACTATCGAGTTTTGATGGCGAAGGCACTTAGCTTGAGTCCCAGTTCGAGCGAGGTCGAACTATCGAGTTTTGATGGCGAAGGCACTTAGCCTGAGTCCCAGTTCGAACGAGGTCGAACTGTCGAGTTTTGATGGCGAAGGCACTTAGCCTGAGTCCCAGTTCGAGCGAGGTCGAACTATCGAGTTTTGATGGCGAAGGCACTTAGCCTGAGTCCTAGTTCGAGCATGGTCGAACTATCGAGTTTTGATAGCGAAGGCACTTAGCCTGAGTCCCAGTTCGAGCGAGGTCGAACTGTCGAGTTTTGATGGCGAAGGCACTTAGCCTGAGTCCCAGTTCGAACGAGGTCGAACTGTCGAGTTTTGATGGCGAAGGCACTTAGCCTGAGTCCCAGTTCGAACAAGGTCGAACTGTCGAGTTTTGATGGCGAAGGCACTTAGCCTGAGTCCTAGTTCGAGCGAGGTCGAACTATCGAGTTTTGATGGCGAAGGCACTTAGCCTGAGTCCCAGTTCGAACGAGGTCGAACTGTCGAGTTTTGATGGCGAAGGCACTTAGCCTGAGTCTCAATTCGAGCGAGGTCGAACTATCGAGTTTTGATGGCGAAGGCACTTAGCCTGAGTCCCAGTTCGAGCGAGGTCGAACTATCGAGTTTTGATGGCGAAGGCACTTAGCTTGAGTCCCAGTTCGAACAAGGTCGAACTGTCAAGTTTTGATGGCGAAGGCACTTAGCCTGAGTCCCAGTTCGAACGCAGCCGAACTATCGAGTTTTGATGGCGAAGGCACTTAGCCTGAGTCCCAGTTCGTTTCATCGATGGTTCGATGCCTTGGGCATTAAGCGTTGGCTTCATTTCGGCCTGCGGGTGTATATTGTGCCCATGCTATGATTGTTCGCTTGACCGTGGCACTCAGGTTGCTTCAAGGCGATTTTCGGTTCCTCGTTTAAAACGTCTCTGCGCTGGTTTCCGGCCCAATACAGTATTGGTGGATTGGGGGGGGTGGGGGGTTGTCACAACCCGGATTTCCCACCATCGGGAGTCGTGATGGCGCCTACTATTGGAGCTAGGCAAGCCAAACATTCCAACATTTTCGGATAACAACATAACAATTATAAAGTAATGAGTCTTTAAATAAATGCGGAAGTCTTTTAAAACATAAATAACTGAAAACCCAAAATGCGGAAGTCTAATATTTCACTACCCAAGACTGCAGTCGCTGTCTCACGAACCACTAAAGAGTGCTACAAACAAGTCTGGATAGAAAAATACATAATGTCTGTCTCGGTACAATAAAAACAAACAGAAAATATGGAAAGGGACTTCGGCCTGCGAACGCCAGCTAGGCTACCTCGTAAGTCCCTGGACTGAAGAGGGCTCCCGATCAACTACTGCTGTGGTCCAAGAGCTGCTTCGGTACCGTAATCTGTGCAAAAAGCACAGAAGTGTAGCATCAGCACAACCGACCCCATGTGCTGGCAAGTGCCTGGCCTAACCCCGGCGAAGTAGTGACGAGGCTAGACAGGACTACCAAGTCAACCTGTGCAGTTCAATATATATATATGCAATAAAGGAAAGTATACCGAAATTAAACAGTTAACTAGGGAGGGAAGCATGCTATGGGGGAGTACAAACCGGATATAAAGTCATCAACTTAAGTAAGAAATTGGGCAATAACAATAATTAACAAAAACAGGAGAATCAACAGTTGCACGGCATCAACCTTCGTGCTTTTACTCTCATTCTCACCAAAAACAATCAAATAGAATGCACGGCATCACCTTTCGTGCTTTTCCTCACATAACTCTCATTTCATGGCACGGAATGACCCTTCGTGCAAATATAATCAAAACATGGCACGGAATGACCCTTCGTGCAAATATAATCAACATAGCACGGAATGACCCTTCGTGCATTATCACTCTTCCTCACCCAAACATCAATCACAACCAAACGGGCGAGGGAATAAGCAAATAATAAGAAATGTCCCGGCAAGGGAAAACACAATTAAACAGCTAAATCCCGGCAAGGGAGTAACAACAACAACTTTTACATCCCGGCAAGGGAGATAATCAATATACTAACACCATCCCGGCAAGGGATTGATCATATCTCTTTCCATTTCTTTCATTTCTTACTCCATAGTATTTTTATTGTTCGAGCCAACGCTCCAAAGAATTTACAATTCATAACCAATCCTCAAACCCTTCACATTATGTAGAATTCATCAATTAGCATAGAAGAGTCTCAAAAATATCAGAAATACGTGCAAACAAGGATCCACGGTCATGCTAGACACTGGTGTATAGATACTCGTCACCATGCCTATACACCGTACTCGATCATTTAGCAATTAGCAATTAATAACTCTCTAGTCCTATTCCCTCAAGCCAAAGTTAGATCAAACACTTACCTCGGTCCAAAGAATAGCAATCAACTCTCCAATACCGCCTTTCCTCTAAAATCGGACTTCGAAACAATGGTATCTAGGCATAATTAATTCTATAATATCAATTAGGGCTCAACAGCATAATCCCATAGCCTAGAAATAAGTTTTCTAACGTTCTTCCAAAAATACCAAAATTCGACACCGGACCCACATGGTCCAAACACGAGGCTCGGACCAAAACCTAGTCACCCATAATCCCACGAGTTCAAATATATAATTTGTTTTAAGATTCGACCCCAAATTGAGGTTGACTCACCCAAAATTTCCAAAACCCTAACTCTACCCAAAACCCTTAATTTCTACTTTGAATTCATGATTTAGGGCTAGAAAATTAGTGATTAGATGAAGAAATTAAGAGAGAATGAAGTTAAGAACACTTACCTAAGAAGCTATGGAGGAAAAGGCTCTTCAAAATCGTCTATGGGGTGTTAGGGAGAAGAGTTCGTGCGGAAAAATGAGGAAAATCCCGAAGCTACTGTTTCTGTAATTTTAACAAAATCACTGGGCGTTTTTGACCTTCGCGTTCGCGACAGGGGTGACGCGTTCGCGAAGAAAGAGGACTGGGAACATCGCGTTCGCGGAAGACTTATCGCGAACGCGTAGAAGGGGGAAAGGCTGGGTCCAGGACTTGCACTATGCGAACGCGAGTTGGGGTACGCGAACGCGATGAAGAAGAGGCTGTTACTACGCGAACGCGAGGACTAGTCCGCGAACGCGATGAAGGGAAGGCTAAGGCTATGCGAACGCGAGCTGAAAGACGCGATCGCGAAGAAGGAAAGCACTGTGTAAAAATTGCAGGAAATCTGCTACTTTTTCTAAGTTCAAAAATACCCCGAACACCTTCGAAAATACTCCCGAGCCCTCGGGGCTCCCAACAAATCACACACACTAACTCAACAACATCCTAAGAACTTACTCGAGCGATCAAATCGCCAAAACAACATCAAAATCAATGAATCAAACCTCAAAATCATCATTTTTCATTCTAACTTCACAAACTTCAACTTTAGATATTTAGGTCCGAAACACACCAAATGACGTCCGTTTTCGACCAAACTTTACAGAAAGCGCATAACACCTGTACCGGGCGTCGGAACCAAAATACGAGCCCGATACCATAGTCTTTTAATCAATTTTTATTTTCATTTTTCTTACTAATTTCAGAAAAACAATTTAAACAGAAAAATTCTTTTCCCGGGCTCTAGACCTCGGAATTCGACTCCGGGCATATTCCCGAGTCCCATATTTTTCTACGGACCCTCCGGGACCGTCAAATCACGGGTCCGGGTCCGTTTACCAAAAATGTTGACCGAAGTCAACTTTAATCATTTTAAAGCCACATTTTGAAATTTTTTATAGAATTTTACATATAATCTTTTCGGCTACGCGCCCGAACTGCGCATGCAAATCGAGGCAACTAAAGGTGAGGTTTTCAAGGCCTCAGAAGCACGGAAAAAGAGACAAATCAGGTGATGACCCTTTGGGTCGTCACAGGGGTGCTCCATTCTTTTGCCCGGCGCTCGGGAGGAAAAGGGGGAGCGCTTTGCATCACTTCTTTCCTCGCTCGGGCTGTTCGAGGCCAACAGGGCGGAAGATTTCTGGCTCCTGTTGGGGCGTTCGATTCTTCTCTTTTTTTTTGTTTGATGCGCTTCCATTGACTCTGGTTTGAGCCGAATTTTTTCTTGGTGTTCCTTTTTCTTCGATCCAGGAAGAACTAAGTATTTTCACTAGGAAATCCCCACAGACGGCGCTAAATTGTTTGACCCAAAAGTAAGTTAATACTTTCTAAGCAAATGAATCAATGTAGATGAAGGGGTAAATCGTAGTCAACATTAATTGATACTGGATCGAAGAACACAATCATACAGATAAAAGAATCAATTAAAACGACACCTGGAAGACTTTTATTGGTTATACAAATTCGGCCTGCCTCTCCTTGAAGTGGTTCAGGAGATTACAATCAAATTCTTTTTTTTCTCCTTGGAGGTGGAATCTCATTTCCTAAGATTGTTTCCTCTGCTTGTCTTGCTTGGAGGCCCCCCCCCCCTCCCCTTTAAGGGGTTCTTCTTCCTTCTATTTATAGCCCAAAACTTCTCATGCTGGTCACATTTTGTTTGGGCCGGGTCGGGGAAATAACCTCCCCTCATGGGAAGGCCTCGACCTTGACACTTATGTCATAAATAGCAGCCATTAGGCGAGGTCGGATTTGTTGACTGCTGCTGCAGGGTGATCGGGACGGGATCCTTGATGCTATGGTCGTGTGATCGGATTCTGACCAATACAATTACATATCCCAAAGAAAGAAAAAGAAAACAAAAAACACATATAAAATTGCGTGATAAAGAATAAGGATATCACTATCAGAGAGGGTTGAGTTTCTTGTCTGGAATCATAAGAAATGCCTTGCTAATACCCCCATCACGTTTTAAGAATTTGAGATAGCCCAAGCATTCATTTATTGCTGTCCAAGAATTTATTGCTTTTGGCTGTTATAAAACGGTACATATCAACGTTAACCTTTCATATTTCCAATTGAAATATGAACAAAACAAATACTCCATAAATTTACTCTAGCTAGAAATACAAAGAGCACCGAAGTTCCTAAAGAATACGAAGTACATTAAAAATTAAGGTTTGATTTAGTTAACAGAATTATAAGTCTTCGTAATAAACTATTAATAGGAATTTAAAAGTACTACTTTGATGAATATTTAAAAAGAAAGTCAGCTTTATGTTTTGAACAAAATGATGGAATGATTATTAATTTACTTCCATCCTAACTATCACCATATACCATTAATTCTGTAGGTCTATATACAATTGAGTTTCAGAAAAGAGGACTGCCTCACGCACATATACTGCTCTTCTTGCATCCCACATTAAAGAGTCCCTCCATAGACCATATTGATAAATTAATAGCAGCAGAAATACCTGATCTGGAGGTTGATCCTGACGGTTATAATGCCGTCAAGAACTTCATGATGCACGGACCTTGTGGAGAACTCAATCGCCATTGCCCATGTATGAAGCAAGGAAAGTGTACCAAGCATTTTCCAAAAAAATTCAACGATCGAACAACTTTTGATGCAGATGGATTTCCAATTTATAAGAGAAGGAACACAGGTACTCAGGTCAAGAAAAATGGTGTCTTATTAGACAACAGATATGTCGTACCTTACAATAGGAATTTGATTGTCAAATTTGATGCACATATAAATGTTGAGCCATGCAATTACTCAAGGTTGGTGAAGTACCTGTTCAAATATGTCAATAAAGGATCCGATAGAGCAACAACAACTGCAGAATATACAGATACCGGTGTAGAAATTGATGAGATTAAAAGATATCTAGACTGCAGATACATATCAGCTACAGAAGCTTGCTGGAGGATCTTTAAATTTGGCATACATCACAGAGAGCCAGCAGTTGAGCGATTGCCATTTCATTTAGAGGGACAAAATTTAATAATATTCGAAGAAGAAAGGCGAGCAGAAAGTGTTCTTAGTACACCCGGCATAGAAGTAACAAAATTCACGGAATGGTTTGAGGCAAACAAAAAATACACTGAGGCACGAGATCTCACATATTCTGATTTTCCTACACATTTTGTCTGGAATTCAAGAGACAAAACTTGGACCAAAAGGAGAAATGGCAACGTAGTTGGTAGAATTTACTTTGCACATCCTGCAAGTGGAGAACGTTTTTACATGAGGATGCTGCTTAATTTTGTCAAAGGATGCACTTCATTTGAAAGCATCAGAAGAATAAATGGAGTAACGCATGACAATTATAAAGATGCATGCTACGCTTTAGGATTACTAGAAGATGATAAAGAGTGGAATGATTGCTTGGCTGAGGCTGCACTTTGGGCAACAGGAAACGAGTTGAGAAATCTCTTTGTGACGATACTTATTCACTGTCAGGTAACTGATTGTAGAAAAATTTGGAAGACCAACTTTGAGATTTTATCAGAAGATATAATATCATTACAGAGAAAGAGATTTCGATTGAAAGATTTACAGTTGACAAAAAAACAACTTGAAGCATATACATTATTTGAGATTGAAAGCATCCTATTGAAGATGGGAAAAAGTTTGAAAGACATAGATGGAATGCCACTCCCAGATTCAGCTTTACTAAATAATGCGGGAAATCGTCTTATCAACGAGGAGCTAGAGTATGACAAAGATGCTCTAAAGATAGTGCATGACCAATCATTCGCTCTGTTAAATGCTTGCCAAAAGTTAGCGTATGAAGCAATAATAAATTCAGTTGAGAAGGAAGAAGGCCGTTCATTTTTTATAACTGGACATGGTGGTACTGGGAAGACATTTCTATGGAATACAATAACAGCGAAGATAAGATCACAATCAAGAATAGTTCTCCCTGTTGCTACTTCTGGAATAGCTGCTTTGTTATTACCAAATGGTAGGATAGCTCATTCACGGTTTCATATTCCTTTGGATGTTAGCTCAGAGTCAACTTGTGAGATAAAACAAGGCAGTCAGTTAGCTGAACTTCTCTTGAAAACTTCCTTGATCATTTGGTATGAAGCGCCAATGGCAAATAAATTTTGTTTTGAAGCCTTAGACAAAACCTTGAGAGATATCCTCCGAGTGAGGTATGAAAATAGCTCTGACAAACTTTTTGGAGGCCTTACAATTGTATTTGGTGGTGATTTCCGTCAAATACTATCAGTAATTCCAAAGGGTACACGAGCTGATATTGTTGATGCGTCACTAAACTCCTCTTACTTGTGGCCATTTTTCACAATTTATGAGTTGAAGCAAAATATGCGTCTCTATAGTGGAAGAGTAAGTGATTCTGAGGCTGCTAAAATATCGACTTTCGACAAATGGTTGCTACAAATTGGAGATGGCTCATTTTACGATGATATTAATAAGGAGCTTATTAAATTACCTCCTAATGTATGTATCAAACCATCCAACGATCCAATCGGATCAATTGTCGAGGTAGTTTACCCATCCCTCTTGCAGAAGTACAATGACCCAACATATTTGAAAGAAAGAGCAATATTAACGCCAAAAAATGAAATGGTTCATGAGTTGAATGATATAATTATGCAAATGCTACCAGGTGAAGGAAGAACATATTTTAGCTCAGACAATGTGTGTAAAGCAAGCGTGAATACTAATGATGAAGATCTGTTGTACCCTACTGAATTTTTGAACAGCTTACGGTTCCCTGGCATCCCTAATCATGATGTACATTTAAAAGTAGGTACCCCACTTATGCTTCTCAGAAACCTAAACCAAAGTGAAGGCCTATGCAATGGAACAAGATTGATCATCATGCATCTCAGTAAATGGTCCGTCAGCGCAAACATCATTTCTGGAAAAAACATTGGCTCGAGAGTCACAATCCCAAGAATAATTATGTCACCTAATGATTCAAAGTGGCCATTCAAGCTTAAGAGACGACAACTTCCTTTAGCGGTATGTTTTGCCATGACAATCAATAAAAGTCAAGGACAATCCCTAAACCATGTTGGATAGTACCTTCCGAAACAAGTATTCACCCATGGACAATTATATGTAGCTGTCTCCAGAGTAACAACAAGACAAGGATTAACCATACTAAATGCTGACAACGACATAGAAGACCTTGTGTTCATTAAAAATATTGTTTACAAAGAAGTTTTCCAAAATATATGTCCTACTATTGCAATAAACACGAGGTATTTTTTTCTACCATTAAGGACGTTCATAATTGTGTAGTTTTTTTTAAAAATTAATTAATTATGATCATTTCTCATCTTCTCTGGCAGCTGAAACTTCAGGACCAGCCTCACCTTGCGATGGTTGGCTATATTGATTGAGGAAAGGACAGGCTCGAACACCCAAACTTCCGCATTTTGACTGGGCTGGGTATGTTTGATATGATTCTTACTCTTAGCTAATGAATTTCTACTTACCTCTTTGATGTTACTTATAACAATTTGTTATGCATAATATTATGAGCTAGACTTCAATTCTCTAAAAAATTTACTACACACTCTTTCTACTCTGTCTTAGTTTGCTTCTAAATTTGTTCATTACACTAATCTAATTTTTGAGAAAACAAGGAGTAAAAAAACCAACAGCTATGGAGATGAGGAAAGAATCCAGGCAGAAGAAGCAACAACAGACCTTACTCTCCTCAACTAAGGCAAAACATACTGATGGTAGTTTAGTTAAAATAATGCCATTGTCTATCTTTTTACATCTCAATTTGTTGATTCCTTTTGTTGTTTATTATATTCTTTTAGGATGATGCAACTGGTACTGATGGAAAAGAGGTTAAACTCAAAAGTTAAGACGGATTATACAGTAAAATTGACTGCACAAATTGAAATGGTAAGATTTGCTGGTAATGCTCCTTGCTTAGGTGTTAATAACTCTTCCATTTCCTTGGTTATCTGAAATAATTCCTTTTTCACTCACCCGTCATTCCTGTTGCCTCAGTCCTAACTATTTGTGACTTGACGTGCAGTCTTCAAATCTGACGGTTGTTCCGCAATAGTGGAAAGCATACACAAGTCTGATTACCACACAATATATTATACTATTGGTGCTATTTCTACTGTTAATCAATATAGAAAGACATAAATATGTAAGGGGTTTGTAGGTTAAAAATATGCTGTTGATTATCTTATGTGGGTAGCCCTTTGGTTTAAAGTGCACATTCATTTACTAAAACCTTAGTAAACAAAATCATCTGTTTTGGTATAAGTGAAGTCAAAAGTAGAGAACAACGACCACATAATACATCTGAGTTTAATTTTTCAGTACTACTTTTATAGGCCCTACTCCTTTGCTGATCTCCCAGTTTAATTAAAAAAATGTCAAAAACATAAAAGAAATACGATTATTTATGCCTGTGTTAACATAATACGAATATAAGATGCAGTTATATATGTTTATTTTTATAGGGTATAATAAGCATTTGTATACCATATTAAGCCTTGTGAAATGGAATTCTCCACCTCGATAATGGAATACTATGTTTTATCTATGTGTTTGCATGTACTCAGATTTTTGTCCACTTACCATAGGTGCCTGGGGAGCCCAATATATCCTACATCTGATCTCACGTGCTATTACAGGGCGCATGAATTCATCTTTACGGCTACATAATACACAAATGCAATTCATACGTGGTCAGCTGGTTGCGTTTTCACTGAGGTACTTTTAGTTACAAAATTAACTTTTCTTATGTTGGTCCTAATACTTTACTGCTATCTATAATACTAATAAAGAACAACAATTGTAACATTAAATAAGTTTTAAAAACAATCGACCGATTGATAAATATTGTCCTGTTATTATGAATTTTAACTGGTAAGATTCCAAAAAAGATTTCGCTTTAATGTATGTTATCTTTCTTATTTATTGTTTTTCTTTTTATACACCTATTCTCTCATTTTTCTCTTTACCTTCCCATTATATCATTAATCCACCAAATCACTAACGGCTAATTCCAAATAAAAAATAAATCCTTACTAATCCTCCTATTCTCATTCAAATTTTTGATATTCATCTTTTTTTTCCCAAGATCTCCAGCCATTCAATTTACCCCTATAAATACCAGAAAGACAACATACAAGGAAGATGAGAGGAAGATTCAAAATAACACAAAATATAACTTCATGAAGAGGAGCAGTTTTTAAACATCAGGTTTAATCCTAAACTATACATTATTCTCTTATTGTTCTACACAAATCACATTCCTCTGCACAAATAGATATTGTCTCTAAAGTAGCATAAAGATTTAAGCATATAAAATAATACATTCTTATAGAGATCTAAATTAAATATACATTAATAATATAATTCAACATATGCTTATAGCTGCACAATAAAATTTGTCTTACATTAGGCAGGATTTCAACAATGGATAAACAGATTATAGATCAACGACATCAAACTTCCTTGAATAATTGTCAAGGTAAATTATTTATGCTTAATTAAATAATTTAATTACTTTACTATTCTTAGCTATATTAACACTACAATTTGTCTTTTGTTACAGATGTAAAAAAAACAACCTGAAGCTTCCATGGATGAGATGTATACAAGAATCACACAAATGCGAAAAGAATATTTGAAGTATGAACAAGAACAACGTAGAAACGAATTATATAAAGGAGTATTACCAGATACAACATGCAAAGAATGACTGTTTATTCGAATATTATGTTATTGCATTTACAAAATTTAAGTTTACATTATTACAAATAAATGTTATTACATACCATTTATCGATGTTGAAATTAATGGACTTCGTTTTTTATTTTCACCATATTAAATATACAATGTGGGAATATAATTACAAAATTATAGCATACTATAACGATCGCGCGAAGCGCGGTCACGTTCCCTAGTTAAAGTGATATATTCAAGAGACATTATGGTGGCTGGTTCTTTGCACACTGTGTAAATCTAGTATGTATTTATTTAAATGTATATTTATTTTTTTGCACAAAAATATTATGGAAGTAATGAGTGATTGAAGGGTAAAAAGATCATTCAAACTTTTGATGGGCAATTTGGCAATTCGACTTTGAACATAGGGATTTCCCACTTTTAGTATAGTATGATGATGATATGATGATGATATACACGTTTCAACAATAGGATTCAATTGTTCAATTTTAAGTAGTACAAAACCTACACTTTCTCTCCAACTTTCTGCATATGGAGATGGCCAAAGCTGATATAGATGTAGTTGGCTAAAGACCAAACTAGAAGGGCAATGAACATAACAGCAAAAGTAAGCTCAACAGCGCTCACAATTCCCAGAGGAGCCATCGCAAGCACAGGCCGTTTCCATGAACGAAAATATTGCCCCTTATTGCCATTAGTACTGTAAAAATGCACCAATCAGTCACCAAACTATAACATGCCAAGAATATATAATTATGTTATCCTTTTGTTCCAGCTTCAACGTGATAAATATTAATGGCTGAGAACGACAACAAGAAATTAAATAGTACGTAATTAATTACTAACCTCTGATCATAACTTGACTTGCTGCAAAGATGAAGATAGATGCAGCTTAGAGCAGCTATCAACATTATAGGAAATGTAAATAAAAGAAAATTTGTCCCTGCAGTAAAGAAGTGTCAATTAGGTTTAGGGCAAAGGTCCAAATTTGCTCCTCATCAACTTAAGGAAATGGTTCATGAGATTTGGTGTTATACTAACTTGGAAAAACGGGAAGATATTAGACTACGCTAATTTAATTAATGGAGTACCATTTACCTTGCTCTCTGAAATATGTAGAGTTGAGCTTGATTTGGAGCTGGGGAGTCCATGAATCTTTATAAGTCTTTGTAGGTAACATTATCCAGATGAAAAGCCATCCAATAAAAACTAAAAGCAAAACAATTTTCCACACAAATCTGCTCCCCATCTTTGCCTAAACTGTGATCGTTTCTTGAATATAATTGAATTACTACTATCTTGATTGTTGTTGCATATACATATACATGCGATGAGATTACCTTATAAAGAGATGTTGTAGCGTTTAATTTTTATGATTATTGATGTTACCCACTAATTCCCTTGCGTAGACTTCCCAAGTACTGGTACTATCTCAGTTTTTTTAATCGAGTTTTTTTTTAGGTCTTTTGCAGTTTTTTAAATGCGCCTATAAGATTGAGAAAACTACCCTCTATAGCCCCTCAAAATTTTAATAGCCCATGTTTTGTCCTACTTACAAAAAATGGCCCTTCGGCCCAAACGTATTGCATATAGTAGCCGAAAAGGAA
>NW_017675479.1:28741-41824 GCF_001879085.1 Nicotiana attenuata | reverse complement strand
ACAAAAATGCTCTTATAGTGCTTTTCATGATTTGTAGGTGATATATATATAAGAAAGCTAAGGAGCAGTTTGAGTCAAAGTGATGAAAAAGAGGCCAACTGTGAAATTTCCCAAGTGACCCGTGCAAAACAGGCCGAAGATTCAGAGTACTGGATCCACCGCGGTTCCACCCCGACCGCGGCAGAACCGCGGTGGGAAGCAGCTGCAGAAGATTGAGATTCCGCGAGGGTATTTGGCCGCGGTTCTACCGCGACCGCAGCAGAACCGCGGCAGGCGCAGTAAACTTCAGGGACCAAAGTGTCAATTACGGGATTTTTAGACCTAAACCCTATTTAAAACATTAGACTTCGCCCAAGAGAGGCATGTATTGATTTTTTAGGTTTCTTAGCAAGGAAAACCATTGTGAGAAAATACTCTAAACATCTTTCTTCTTTTCTTTTGATTTTATGATGAATTCAATCTTAGTTTATTTTCCCATAGCCATGAGTAGCTAAATTCCTTGTCTAAGGCTTTGATGGAACCTATTGGGTGATGAACTTCTTGTTTATGTGAATACAAATTGCTAGTTTGATCTTTATTTGTTCAACTTCGTGTTCGTTGTAGTTAATTGACAGGATCCTCAATTAGCTGTGCCTATTTAGTGTGCATAACTTGAAAAAGAGTGCAGGGTATTGTTGAACAACACCACTCCTAAATTATTAGAGGAATCTATAATTGCGGGTTTAAAGGCGGGATTAGGAATAACAAAGCCTTGGGTGCAATCTAAATTGAATTGTGCTAAATAAAGCAAGCTAGTGTACCTCGGGAGAGTGCAATAGTAGATTACTGTAATTACTCGGGAGAGAGTTGCGGTAAGATTAGCGTTCATAATTGATAGAGATGTGTGGGTAAATTTGTATGAGCATAAACAGAAGGGATTCCATCAATAGGGGAAATCATTGCCTTAGCTTTTTCTCATAATTGTTTACAACCTTATTAATTTAGTTACAGCCATTAGTTACTTGCAAGCTAGTTGTTAAAGAACACTCAACTGAGAATTTGAATATTTGAGAAGACTTGGTGGGTCTAAAGATAGCGGTTGGTAGGTTAACTCTCTGTGGATTCGACCCTGGGCGTAATACCCGGGTTATATTTGCAACGTCCGCAGAGTCTTTTTTTACAAGGCATAGTTGGGCGTGATCATCCAGCTTCAACGTGATAAATATTAATGGCTGAGAACGACAACAAGAAATTAAATAGTACGTAATTAATTACTAACCTCTGATCATAACTTGACTTGCTGCAAAGATGAAGATAGATGCAGCTTAGAGCAGCTATCAACATTATAGGAAATGTAAATAAAAGAAAATTTGTCCCTGCAGTAAAGAAGTGTCAATTAGGTTTAGGGCAAAGGTCCAAATTTGCTCCTCATCAACTTAAGGAAATGGTTCATGAGATTTGGTGTTATACTAACTTGGAAAAACGGGAAGATATTAGACTACGCTAATTTAATTAATGGAGTACCATTTACCTTGTTCTCTGAAATATGTAGAGTTGAGCTTGATTTGGAGCTGGGGAGTCCATGAATCTTTACAAGTCTTTGTAGGTAACATTATCCAGATGAAAAGCCATCCAATAAAAACTAAAAGCAAAACAATTTTCCACACAAATCTGCTCCCCATCTTTGCCTAAACTGTGACCGTTTCTTGAATATAATTGAATTACTACTATCTTGATTGTTGTTGCATATACATATACATGCGATGAGATTACCTTATAAAGAGATGTTGTAGCGTTTAATTTTTATGATTATTGATGTTACCTACTAATTCCCTTGCGTAGACTTCCCAAGTACTTGTCACGACCCTAGTTCACCAATCGTGAACATGTCGTGACGGCACCTGGTCCCCATGACCAGGTAAGCCTAACATCTGCGGAAATATAATACTTGCGGAAAAATAGAGAAAATCAAATCAGGTATCTAAAGGAAACTGTACTGAATGCCGCTTGGCAAGTACAACTCAATATCACAAGCCTAAAACAATTCCCAAAACCCGGAAACTCACGGGCAACACAGGCTACAGAAGTGTATAGTAAAGGTTCCAAAACTCCAGAATTTCTAACAACCGAAAGAAGGAAAAACTAAGTACTAAAGAAAGAATAAGAGGGAGACTCGTCGGTCTGCGGACGCAGCAGATCTACCTCGAAGTCTCCGTAGTCCTCCTGCCTCACTGATAGGGCGCCTGAGTAGAGGTACCTGGATGATCTGCACATGAAAAACATGCGCAGGAAGGGCATGAGTACACCACAACGGTACTCAGTAAGTGCCAAGCCTAACCTCTGTTGGGTAGTGACGAGGAAGGTCAGGGCCATACTGAGACAAAATATAGTAAAAACAATAATTAACAGTATGATAATTTGACAGAAATAATAAATGCAACAGTGATATAAGACAGATTAAGCAAGGGAATAGCAAATACACAAGAACGGAACAACCACAGAATAAGTACAGCTCAACACCAATGGTAACAATGAGGATTTCCCGGGATATCGTCCTGTAGTCCTTTTCTCAACTGTCCAGTGCATCTCCCGGGATACCGTCCCGTAGTCCATCATATGTGTATATCCGAAGGATCTCCCGGGATACCGTCCCGTAGTCCAACTATCAAGGTGCAGGGGGATCTATCGGGAATCTAATCCGCGGTCCCAAAGTAAAAGTGCAGGGGGATCTACCGGGAATCGAACCCGTAGTTCCAAAGTAAAAGTACAGGGGGATCTACCGGGAATCGAACCCGTAGTCCCAAAGGTAACAAACCGGGGGGGGGGGGGGGGGGGAGCTACCGGAATCCCACATCCGTAGTCCCAATGTAAGTGCGCAATCACAACCAGGTTTCCAACAATTGGCACAAGTACACGCCCGTCACCTCGCGTACAAGGCACTCAAATCAACAAATAACAAATCCTAAGGGGAAAGGTCCCCCACACAAGGTTAGACAAGCCACTTACCTCGAACCGGCTCAATATCAATAGAAACCACGCCTTTGCCACGAGTATCCGACTCCAAATGGCCCAAATCTATTCAATTCAATTACATATCGTAAATAATATTGCAAACAACTAATTCCGCTAATAAATTTACAGCTAGGGCGCAAAAATAGGTAAAATGACCAAAACGCCCCTCCAGACAACGTCTCGGAATCGAATAATTTTCATATTTTCAGAACCCTCGTACTCTCACGAGTCTAACCATATAAAAATCTCCCAAATCGGAGGTCAATTGCCCACTCAAAACTCAATAATTAGGTCTATAAAGTTTCTTCCAATTTTTTATCCTAAATTCAAATTCCAATGGTGTATTTAACTATAAAATGATGAAATATAACAAGAAGGGATCAAAGAAACGTTACCAAGTGATCTTCACTTCAAATCCCACTCGAAATCGCCTTAAACCGAGCTCTCAATTGATTTTTGCAACTTATGAACTCAAACCCTCGACATCTCTATTTCTGACCAGGGGTTTCCGCTTCTGCGGACAAGGGACCGCTTCTGCGGTCCCGCTTCAGCGGACCACGAGCCGCTTCAGCGGTTCTTCATTAAAGTCAAGATTTTCGCTTCTGCGGCCCCTTCACCGCACCTGCGGTTGCCGCTTATGCGGATTCATTACCGCTTCTGCGGTTTCAAACAAAATCCCAGGGACCGCATCTGCGACTACCATCTCGCAGGTGCGTAACCGCTTCTGCGGTTAAACTTCCGCACCTGGGGAAACTGAAGAAGCACTCGAATTTCGCTCCTGCGGTGGTCCAGCCGCTTCTGCGGCTCCGCTTCTGCGCTTCCCAAGCCGCAGAAGCGGAAATACCAGACGACAGAACCTTCAGCAATTCATTCAACTTCAAAATTTTCCGTCAACCACCCGAAATCATCCCGAGGCCCCCGGGACCTCAACCAAAAGCACCAATACCACCTAATACCTTATTTGAACTTGTACCAATCCTTAAAACACCTAAAACAACGCAGGAAANGAACAATAGCAGCTAACTCAAGGTCATGGACAGGGTAATTCTTCTCATGTATCTTCAACTGTCTGGACGCGTAGGCAATCGCCCTACCGTCCTGCATCAACACTGCTCCAAGGCCAACTCTCGAGGCGTCACAATAGACAGTATAAGACCCCGAACCGGTAGGAAACATCAAGATTGGGGCTGTAGTCAAATCTGTCTTGAGCTTCTGAAAGCTCGCCTCACACTCCTCTGTCCACTGAAATGGGGCACCCTTCTGGGTTAATCTAGTCATAGGGGCAGCAATCGATGAAAATCCTCCACGAAACGACGGTAGTAACCCGCCAAGCCAAGGAAACTGCGAATATCTGTAGCTGAGGACGGCCTGGGCCAACTCTGCACGGCCTCTACCTTCCTCGGATCCACCCGAATACCCTCACTAGAAATCACATGGCCTAAGAATGCCACAGAACTCAGCCAAAACTCACATTTTGAGAACTTTGCATATAACTTTTTCTCCCTCAATGTCTGTAGCACGGTCCTCAGGTGCTGCTCATGATCTTCCCGACTCCGGGAATACACCAGAATATCATCAATAAAAACAATCACGAACGAGTCAAGATATGGCCTGAACACACTGTGCATCAAATGCATGAAAGCTGCAGGGGCATTGGTCAGCCCAAATGACATGACAAGGAACTCGTAATGGCCATATCGAGTCCTGAAGGCAGTCTTCCGGATATCTGGCTCCCGAATCTTCAACTGATGGTAACCTGAGCGCAAGTCAATCTTAGAAAACACCTGTGCGCCCTGAAGCTGGTCAAACATATCATCAATGCGAGGCAGAGGATAACGGTTCTTCACTGTAACCTTATTCAGCTGGCGGTAATCAATACACATACGCATAGAACCATCCTTCTTCTTCACGAACAAAACAGGAGCACCCCACGGCGAAACACTGGGTCGAATAAAACCCTTACCAAGCAATTCGTGTAACTGATCCTTCAACTCAGGAGGAGCCATACGATACGGAGGAATGGAAATGGGCTGAGTGCCCGACAACGGATCAATGCCAAAATCAATGTCTTTATCGGGCGGCATGCCCGGAAGGTCAGCTGGAAACACATCGGAATAATCCCGTCCCACTGGAACTGAGTCAACAGAAGGGGTATCAACACTGACATCTCTCACATAAGCTAAATACGGCGGCACACCCCTTTTCAACCATACGCTGAGCTTTAAGAAAAGAGATAACCCTACTGGGAGTGTGATCTAAAGTACCACTCCACTCAATATGCGGAATACCTGGCATAGCCAACAACACGGTCTTGGCGTGACAATAAAGAATAGCAAAATGGGGCGACAACCAGTCCATGCCTAAAATAATGTCAAAATCCACCATGCCGAGTAATAATAAGTCTGCTCTGGTCTCAAAACCTCGAATAGTAACCAAACATGACCGATAAACATGGTCCACAACAAGAGAATCTCCCACTGAAGTAGAAACATAAACGGGGGCACTCAAAGAGTCCCGAGGCACACCCAAATGAGGAGCAAAGTAAGAAGGCACATAAGAGTAAGTAGAGCCCGGATCGTATAGAACCGATGCCTCTCTGTGACAAACCAGAATAATACCTGTAATGACGGAGTCGGAGGCAACAGCCTCAGTACGAGCAGGAATAGCATAATATCTGGCCCGTCCCCTCTCTCGAGGGCGACCTCTATCTCCCCGACCTCTGCCCCTAGCCGGCTGGGCAGGTGGGGTAGCAGCTGGAGCTGTGATCATGGCCTGAGAACTCTGAGGAGCACGCTGTGGCTGAGCAGTCTGTGAAGATGCACCCCTACCAAGTCTGGGGCAGTCCCTAACCATGTGGCGTGTATCACCACACTCAAAACGAGCTCTAGGAGGACACGGTGGCTGTGACTGGCTGGGACTAGGCCTGCTGGACTGACCTCTGGAAGCACCTCGCGCAGGAGGCGCGCTAGAAACTGGAGGTGCATAGTAAGGCTCCTGAGGTGTAGGCGGAGCTGGAGCACCGCCGGCTGCTGGGAGAGCTGAATGTACAGGGCGACCCGAATAACCTCTACCATAACGACCTGCTGATGGGGTACGGGCACCAGAGTAGTGGCCCAACTCTCGAGACCTCTTGGCCTCCCTCTCCCCTCGCTCCCTGGCGAGCATACCCTCAATCCTCCTAGCAATGCTCACTACCTGCTGATAAGGAATGTCCATCTCCAACTCCCGAGCCATGCTAGATCTGATGGGTGGAATAAGACCCTCAATAAACCTGCAAACTCTCTCCCGAACTGTAGCAACCAAGGCCGGTGCATGCCTGGCCAATCTGGTATAACGCATAGCATACTCCGAAACGGTCATAGCACCCTGGCGCAAATGCTCAAACTCTGCACGCCATGCATCCCTAAGACTCTGGGGAACAAACTCTCTCATAAACATATCCGAGAACTAGGTCCAAGCCAGTGAAGCAGCCTCGACTGGACTGTCTAACTCATAAGTACGCCACCAATCATAGGCGGCTCCCCGAAGCTGAAAAGCAGTGAAAGAAACCCGCTGGACTCCACTATGCCCATAGTGCAAAGAATACGATGACACTCCTCTAGAAATCCCAAGGCATTGTCTGATGCTAATCCACTGAACACTAGGGGATCATACTTCTTGAACCTCTTAAGTCTCCGCTGCTCTTCCTCTGAGGCAGCTGATCCATCCTCAGGCTGAACTGGCACTGCAGGCAGTGCCGGAATAATCTCGGGAGCCTGCTCAACCTGGACTCGCTGCTCAGGAGTGCGGACGTCGAGAGTCTGTGCTCCTCCCCCGGCCTGGGATGTGGCTGCAGCAATGGGAAGCAACCCTGCCTGAGCCAAGGTGGTGTACATGCTCATGAACTAAGCCAATGTCTCCTGAAGCGCTGGAGTAGTAGTGGCAGTAGTAGGTGTGCCAGGTGCCTGGGCTCCGACTGGATCTGCTGGTGGTACCTCGGTGGCAGCTCGCGCAGGTGCTCTGGCTGCACCACGTGCGCGTCCTCGACCTCTTCCCCGGCCCCGGCCTCTGGCGGCTGCAGTAGGGGGCGCGAGTGCCTGATCATCTCGAGTAGCACGTGTCCTAACCATCTGTGAGAGAATAGAAGTCAGAAGTTTAGAATTGATGTCCAAAAATATCGCACGACGAGGAATTCAAATGAAATGAAGACTTTTCCTAAACAGTTACATAGCCCCTCGTAGATAAGTACAGATGTCTCCGTACCGATCAGCGAGACTCTAATAAACCAGCCTGTGTTCCGTGACTCCTATCAACCTAGAGCTCTGATACCAACTTGTCACGACCCCCGTTCACCCTCCATGAACATGTCGTGATGGCACCTAGTTCCTACAACTAGGTAAGCCTAACAGTGCGGAAATAATAATTTAACTTGAGGAATAATCAATTAAAACTGAACATATGAAAAATAACAACTGAATATAAGGCCGCCCGGCCTATACAACTCTAAAGATATGCGGAAGTCTACAACTCAATCCCAAAACCCAGAAACTCACGGGAAACACAAGCTAATAGATTTACCATAAGTACTCTAATCTCCAGAATATCTACATCAAAAGTATGATAGGATAAGAGCTCTACAACTAGAATAAGGAAGAAGACTCTTCGGTCTGTGGACGCTGCAGATATACCTCGAAGTCTCCGTGTGTCTCCTCACCTCAAAGATAGTGCGCCTGAGAAGAGGTACCTGGATCTGCACATGAAAAACATGCGCAGGAAGGGCATGAGTACACCATAGCGGTACTCAGTAAGTGCCAAGCCTAACCTTGGTTGGGTAGTGGCGAGGAAGGTCAGGGCCCTACTGAGGTAAAATATAATATTAATTAACAGTATGAAAATCTGACAGTAATAATGAGTACAGCAGTGAAATAAGACAGGCTAACGAAATGATAACAACTACACGAAGAACAAAATGGACACAGGATGACTACAGCTCAATAGCAAGAATAACAATGAGGGTCTCCCAGGATACAGTCCTGTAGCCCTTCCTCAACTGTCCAGTGGATCTCCCGGGATACCGTCCCGTAGTCCAACTCATGTGCCAAACCGAAAGATCTCCCGGGATACCATCCCGTAGTCAACTATCAATATGCAGGGGGGATCTATCGGGAATCTAACCTGCAGTCCCAAAGTAAAAGTGCATGGGGATCTACCGGGAATCGAACCCGTAGTCCCAAAGTAAATAAACAGGGGGAGAGCTACTGGAATCCCACATCCGTAGTCCCAATGTAAATGCGCAACCACAGCAGAAATATACCAAGGAATGAAGTACGAAATACAACGCAGATAGAACTAGCCTAGCATGCTTCACGTAGAACAGTCAAAACAACTCAAGCAATTAGGTAATCAAGTCAACTAAACATGTTTTTCCTAATCTAGCACAAGTTATAATTTCAAGCAGAATAAGGCAAGTAAGAAAGAAACCAATCTCAATAACTTAAGTAAAACCGGATTTTTCAATCAATCGGCTCAAGTACGCGCCCGTCACCTCACGTACAAGGCATTCAAATATCAAGTAACAATCTTAAGGGGAAAAGTCCCCCACACAAGGTTAGACAAGCCACTTACCTCGAACCGGCTCAATAATCAACTAGGAACCACGCTTTTGCCACGAGCATCCGACTCTGAATGGCCCAAATCTATCCAATTCAATTACATATCGTAAGTAATATTGCAAACAACTGATTCCACTATTAAATTTGAAGCTAGGGCACGAAATAGGTAAAATGACCAAAACGTCCCTCAGGCCAACGTCTCGGAATCGAATAATTTTTACATTTTCAGAACCCTCGTACTCTCACGAGTCTAACCATATAAAAATCTCCCAAATCGGAGGTCAAATGCCCACTCAAAAACCAAAAGTTAGGTCTAAGAAGTTTTCCCCAAATTATCTAATTTTTGATCCTAAATTCGAGTTCAAATAATGGATTTAACTAGATATTGATGGAATACAACTAAATAGGATTAAGAAAACGTTACCCAATGATCTTCTCTTCAAAACCCTACAAGAATCGCCCTCTCCCGAGCTCTCAATTGATTTTTCTAACTTATGAAATCAAACCCTCGAATTTTTCTATATCTGCCCAGGCATTTCCGCTTTTGCGGACAAGGGACCGCTTCTGCGGCCAATTTACCGCTTCTGCGGTTTTCATTAAATTCCAGGCTTCCGCTTTTGCGGGATATCGACCGCTTCTGCGGTTCCTGAGGGGGATGCCAATCTCGCTTCTGCGATGACCAAGGCCGCTTCTGCAGCTCTGCTTCGGCGGTTCCCAAGCCGCAGAAGCGAAAAAATACCAGAAGCAGCAGAACTGCTACCTCTCAACTTCCAAAATTCTTCCGTCGCTCATCTGAAACCATCCTGAGGCCCGCGGGACCTCAATCAAAAGCACCAATACCACCTAATACCTTATTCAAACTTGTACCAATCCTTAAAACACCTAAAGCAACACCGGATACCCGATTTAATCAATGATTCAAGTCTAAGAACTTCAAATATCTTCCAAATACGCTTTCGATCAAAAACCTAACCAAAACACGTCCAAATGACCTGAAATTTTGCACACACATCCCAAATGACATGATGGAGCTACTGCAACTTCCGGAATTCCAATCCGACCCTCGGATCAAAAACTCACTATCGGACCGGAAACTTCAAAAATACAAACTTCGGCATTTCAAGCCTAAATGAGCTACGGACTTCCAAAATACATTCCGAACACGCTCCCAACCCCAAATATTCCAAAAATGACCGGCCGGGTTGTTACATCCTCCTACACTTAAACATTCGTTCGTCCTCGAACGAGCATAGAGAACGTACCTGAAGTTGTGAAAAGATAAGGGTACTGGCTGCGCATATCCTGCTCGGTCTCCCAAGTCGCCTCCTCGGCCGGCTGACCCCGCCACTGAACCTTCACTGAAGCAATGTTCTTTGACCTCAACTTTCTGATCTGCCTGTCTAATATAGCCACTGGCTCCTCAACATAGGATAGATCCTTGTCCAACTGGATTGAACTGAAATCCAACACGTGAGACGGATCACCGTGATATCTTCGGAGCATCGAAACATGAAATACCGGATGAACTCCGGCCAAACTGGGAGGCAAAGCAAGCTCATAGGCAACCTCCCCAACTCGCCGCAAGATCTCAAAAGGGCCAATAAACCTCGGACTCAACTTTCCCTTCTTCCCGAACCTCATGACGCCTTTCATAGGCGAAACCCGAAGCAGAACCCGCTCACCAACCATATATGAAACATCACGAACCTTCCTGTCTACGTAACTCTTCTGTCTGGACTGGGCTATACGGACTCTATCCTGAATCGTCTTAACCTTCTCCAACGCATCCTGAACCAACTCTGTGCCCAATAGCCTGGCCTCACCCGGCTCAAACCAACCCACCAGAGATCTACACCTCCTACCATATAAGGCCTCATATGGCACCATCTGAATGCTAGACTGATAACTATTGTTGTACGCAAACTCCGCCAGTGGCAAGAAATGATCCCAAGACCCTCCAAACTCAATCACACACGCACCGAGCATATCCTCATGAATCTGAATAATGCGCTCGGACTGTCCGTTCGTCTGGGGGTGAAACGCTGTGCTCAACTCCACTCGAGTGCCTAACTCCTGCTGCACGGCTCTCCAGAACCGTGATGTGAACTGGGTACCTCTGTCCGAAATAATAGAAACTAGAATACCATGCAGACGGATAATCTCCCGGATATAAATTTCCGCCAAGCGCTCCGATGAATAAGTGGTACACACAGGGATGAAATGAGCGGACTTGGTCAGCCGATCCACAATGACCCAAATGGCATCAAACTTCTTCAAGGTCCGTGGGAGTCTCGACACGAAATCCATGGTGATGCGCTCCCACTTCCACTCCGGAATCTCTATCTGCTGAAGCAACCCACCCGGGCGCCTGGTGCTCATATTTCACCTACTGGCAGTTGAGGCATCTAGACACCTAACCAACTATATCCTTCTTCATCCGCCTCCACCAGTAGTGCTGCCTCAAGTCCTGATACATCTTCGCGGCACCCGGATATATGGAATACCGCAAACTATAGGCCTCTGCTAGAATCAACTCTCGAAGACCATCAACATTGGGCACACAAATCTGGCCCTACATCCTCAATACCCCGTCATCTCCAATGGTCACATCTCTGGCATCTCCACGCTGAACCTTGTCCTGAAGGACAAGCAAATGAGGGTCATCATACTGCCGCTCCCTGATACGATCAAATAAGGAGGACCGGGAAACCACACAAGCTAGAACCCGACTGGGCTCCGAACAGCCATCGCCATAGGCCTCTCTGAAGCTGGTAAATATGCCAAACTCCCCAAACTCTCCGCCCGGCGACTCAAGGCATCCGCCACTATATTGGCCTTGCCAGGGTGATACAGAATAGTAATGTCATAATCCTTTAGCAACTCTAACCACCTCCTCTGACGCATATTGAGATCCTTTTGCTTGAGTAAATGCTGCAAACTCCGATGATCAGTGTAAATCTCACAAGGCACGCCGTACAAATAATGACGCCAGATCTTCAAGGCATGAACAATAGCAGCTAACTCAAGGTCATGGACAGGGTAATTCTTCTCATGTATCTTCAACTGTCTGGACGCGTAGGCAATCGCCCTACCGTCCTGCATCAACACTGCTCCAAGGCCAACTCTCGAGGCGTCACAATAGACAGTATAAGACCCCGAACCGGTAGGAAACATCAAGATTGGGGCTGTAGTCAAATCTGTCTTGAGCTTCTGAAAGCTCGCCTCACACTCCTCTGTCCACTGAAATGGGGCACCCTTCTGGGTTAATCTAGTCATAGGGGCAGCAATCGATGAAAATCCTCCACGAAACGACGGTAGTAGCCCGCCAAGCCAAGGAAACTGCGAATATCTGTAGCTGAGGACGGCCTGGGCCAACTCTGCACGGCCTCTACCTTCCTCGGATCCACCCGAATACCCTCACTAGAAATCACATGGCCTAAGAATGCCACAGAACTCAGCCAAAACTCACATTTTGAGAACTTTGCATATAACTTTTTCTCCCTCAATGTCTGTAGCACGGTCCTCAGGTGCTGCTCATGATCTTCCCGACTCCGGGAATACACCAGAATATCATCAATAAAAACAATCACGAACGAGTCAAGATATGGCCTGAACACACTGTGCATCAAATGCATGAAAGCTGCAGGGGCATTGGTCAGCCCAAATGACATGACAAGGAACTCGTAATGGCCATATCGAGTCCTGAAGGCAGTCTTCGGGATATCTGGCTCCCGAATCTTCAACTGATGGTAACCTGAGCGCAAGTCAATCTTAGAAAACACCTGTGCGCCCTGAAGCTGGTCAAACAGATCATCAATACGAGGCAAAGGATAACGGTTCTTCACTGTAACCTTGTTCAACTGACGGTAATCAATACACATACGCATAGAACCATCCTTCTTCTTCACGAACAAAACAGGAGCACCCCACGGCGAAACACTGGGTCGAATAAAACCCTTACCAAGCAATTCGTGTAACTGATCCTTCAACTCCTTCAACTCAGGAGGAGCCATACGATACAGAGGAATGGAAATGGGTGGAGTGCCCGGCAACAGATCAATGCAAAAATCAATGTCTCTATCAGGCGGCATGCCCGGAAGATCAGCTGGAAATACGTCGAGATAGTCCCGTACCACTGGAACCGAATCAACAGAAGGGGTATCAACACTAACATCTCTCACATAAGCTAAATACGTGGCACACCCCTTCTCAACTATACACTTAGCTTTAAGAAAAGAGATAACTCTACTGGGAGTGTGATCTAAAGTACCACTCCACTCAATACGTGGAATACCTGGCATAGCCAGCGTCACGGTGTTGGCGTGACAATCAAGAATAGCAAAATGGGGCGACAACCAGTCCATGCCCAAAATAATGTCAAAATCCACCATACCGAGTAATAATAAGTCTGCTCTGGTCTCAAAACCTCGAATAGTAACCAAACATGACCGATAAACGCGGTCCACAACAAGAGAATACCCCACAGGAGTAGAAACATAAA
>NW_017675479.1:12335-27568 GCF_001879085.1 Nicotiana attenuata | reverse complement strand
ATCAATTAAAACTGAACATATGAAAAATAACAACTGAATATAAGGCCGCCCGGCCTATACAACTCTAAAGATACGCGGAAGTCTACAACTCAATCCCAAAACCCGGAAACTCACGGGAAACACAGGCTAATAGAATTACCATAAGTACTCTAATCTCCAGAATATCTACATCAAAAGTATGATAGGATAACAGCACTACAGCTAGAATAAGGAAGAAGACTCTTCGGTCTGCGAACGCTGCAGATATACCTCGAAGTCTCCGTGTGTCTCCTCGCCTCAAGGATAGTGCGCCTGAGAAGAGGTACCTGGATCTGCACATGAAAAAAACATGCGCAAGAAGGGCATGAGTACACCACAGCGGTACTCAGTAAGTGCCAAGCCTAACCTCGGTTGGGTAGTGGCGAGGAAGGTCAGGACCCTACTGAGGTAAAATATAACATTAATTAACAGTATGAAAATCTGACAGTAATAATGAGTACAGCAGTGAAATAAGACAGGCTAAAGAAATAATAACAACTACACAAAGAACAAAATGGACACGGGATGACTACAGCTCAATACCAAGAATAACAATGAGGGTCTCCCAGGATACCGTCCTGTAGCCCTTCCTCAACTGTCCAGTGGATCTCCCGGGATACCGTCCCCTAGTCCAACTCATGTGCCAAATCGAAGGATCTCCCAGGATACCGTCCCGTAGTCCAACTATCAATATGCAGGGGGATCTATCGGGAATCTAACCCGCAGTCCCAAAGTAAAAGTGCAGGGGGATCTACTGGGAAACGAACCCGTAGTCCCAAAGTAAACAAACAGAGGGGGAGCCACCGGAATCCCACATCCGTAGTCCCAATGTAAATACGCAACCACAGCAAGAAATATACCAAGGAATGAAGTACGAAATACAACGCAGATAGAACTAGCCTAGCATGCTTCACGTAGAACAGTCAAAACAACTCAAGCAATTAGGCAATCAAGTCAACTAAACATGTTTTTCGTAATCTAGCACAAGTTATAATTTCAAGTAGAATAAGGCAAGTAAGAAAGAAACTAATCTCAATAACTTAAGTAAAACCAGATTTTTCCATCAATCGGCTCAAGTACGCGCCCGTCACCTCACGTACAAGGCATTCAAATATCAAGTAACAATCCTAAGGGGAAAAGTCCCCCACACAAGGTTAGACAAGCCACTTACCTCGAACCGGCTCAATAATCAACTAGGAACCACGCTTTTGCCACGAGTATCCGACTCCGAATGGCCCAAATCTATCCAATTCAATTACATATCGTAAGTAATATTGCAAACAACTGACTCCACTATTAAATTTAAAGCTAGGGCGCGAAAATAGGTAAAATGACCAAAACGCCCCTCAGGACAATGTCTCGGAATCGAATAATTTTTATATTTTCAGAACCCTCGTACTCTCACGAGTCTAACCATATAAAAATCTCCCAAATCGGAGGTCAAATGCCCACTCAAAAACCAAAAGTTAGGTCTAAGAAGTTTTCCCATTATCCAATTTTTGATCCTAAATTCGAATTCAAATGATGGATTTAACTAGATATTGATGGAATACAACTAAATAGGATTAAGAAAACGTTACCCAATGATCTTCTCTTCAAAACCCTCCAAGAATCGCCTACTCCCGAGCTCTCAATTGAGTTTTCTAACTTATGAAATCAAACCCTCGAATTTTTCTATTTCTGCCCAGGCATTTCCGCTTCTGCTTCTACGGTCCCGCTTCTGCGGCCAATTTACCGCTTCTGCGGTTTTCATTAATTCCAGGCTTCCGCTTCTGCGGTCTTAAACCGCACCTGCGGTTGCCGCTTTTGCGGAATATCGACCGCTTCTGCGGTTCCTGAGGGGGATGCCAATCTCGCTTCTGCGATGACCAAGGCTGCTTCTGCGGCTCCGCTTCTGCGGTTCCCAAGCCGCAGAAGCGAAAAGATACCAGAAGCAGCAGAACTGCTACCTCTCGACTTCCAAAATTCTTCTGTCGCTCATCCGAAACCATCCCGAGGCCCGCGGGACCTCAACCAAAAATACTAATACCACCTAATAACTTAATCAAACTTGTACCAATCCTTAAAACACCTAAAACAACACCAGAAACCCGATTTAATCAATGATTCAAGTCTAAGAACTTCAAATTTCTTCCAAATACGCTTTCGATCAAAAACCTAACCAAAACACGTCCAAATGACCTGAAATTTTGCACACACATCCCAAATGACATGACGGAGCTACTGCAACTTTCGGAATTCCAATCCAACCCTCGGATCAAAAATTCACTATCGGACCGGAAACTTCAAAAATACAAACTTCGGCATTTCAAGCCTAAATGAGCTACGGACTTCCAAAATACATTCCGAACACGCTCCCAACCCCAAAATCACCTAACGGAGCTAACGGAACCGTCGGATTTCCATTCCGAGGTCGTCTTCATACTGTTCCGACTACGGATCATTTTTCAACACTTAAGCTCTCATTTAGGGACTAAGTGTCCCAAAGCACTCCGAAACGTCCCGGCAAGCCAAAATAGCAGAAATGAACTTAGGGGAAGCAGTTAAGGAGGAATCGAGGCGTAAATTCCAAAAATGACCGGCCGGTTCGTTACATTTACCTTAGCAGGACGATTTTGTGGATAAGGAAAACAGGCTCTCCTTTTCATTGTATGTATAAGAAAGTGGGTAGGGGACTGGAAATTAGTGTGAGATGAATAAATAGTCGTAAAACTACACGTGTGAAGACTGAAATGTGTAAGTCACTTGGTGGGAGTGAAGTGGTCCTTCAGTGCTGTTTGTGTCTTGGCTAGTTCTGTTTTTTCACTATGTTTTATGTAAATAAGTAAATTAGCGTTGTACAAAGGAATCAAAGGGCAGAGGCCATTGATTATGTGTCGAATCCGTCTGACCTCAAATCAAATCACATAAAAGCCACACGTGAGGCTACTACTCAATGTTTATACTGTACTCGCGTCATGCCACTTAAAAGTAGGGGTGTGCATTCGATTTATCGATTCGATTTTGATCCTTATCGATAATTATTTATCGATTATCGATTTGCACATATGCTTATCGTTATCGTTTCAATAAGGTTTCGATTTTTTCGATTTCGATTTATCGATTTTGGGGGCTTATCGATTCGGTTATCGATTACACCAATAAGAAAATTTGCGGGATTCCACGGAAAGTATATCGCTATAAACGCGCCTAACTAATATGGACAAAAAGAAGCTAAAATAAGACGAACATCATTTATAATATAAAAATTGTGTCAACAAGCACATGCAACAAAACTAAAGTAAGGGATCAAATGTATGTCACCAACACTCCAACGGTATAAAAAAAATAAAACAAAACAAAACACATCATCACGGCTAATTTTGTTTTCCATTAATTTGAACTTCATTCCCTTGATCTTTAAATATGATCATTCCTTAAATGTGGTAGAGGAAATAATAGGGTAAGGGACTTAGGGTAAAGGAAAGGGTATACATTAGGAAAAATAATATTGTATAGCCGCTTTCAAAATAGTAGCGGAATATATATACATTCTGTATGTTATATTAATCTACACAAATAGGTAATTACTCATTTAACAAGTGTCTACAGTCTAGGGGTGTGCATTCGATTTATCGATTCGATTTTGACCCTTATCGATAATTACTTATCGATTATCGATTTGTACATATGCTTATNTGTGTTTTGATGTTGGGCCAATCTGGAGGACTTGAGGCCAGGTTTTGACTGCAGATTGAGCACTGAGGTGTTGATTGTGTGAGCACGTGTTTATATGTCCGCTGGTGTCCCTATTAGTGGGATTTGTGATTTGATGGCTATGTGGAGAGTATGATTTGACTGCGAGATTGTGTTCGGATTGATCGAATGTGACGAGAAGGGTTTACTTGAGATGTAGCAAGGACTAATGGGTGTTTGATTTGTGACTTGATATACCTTGTTCAGACTCTGTCTGATAAGAGGTTTATTACCAGCCTTTGGTTCTTTTGGGCAGCTGCTATGATTAGAAATCATCGTTGTGAGTGTTTGAATTATGTGGTATATCATGTGATTTCAAGTATGTTTTAGACTCGTTCGAGGACAAACGTCTGTTTAAGAGGGGGAGGATGTAACGACCCGATCGTTCGTTCTGAGAGTTATAGCCACATTTCCCCCATCTATGCTTATTTATATGTTGTTCAGCTGTGTTGAGTTGTATCGAGTTGGTAGGTTTGGGTTCGGAGTAGTTTTGGAGTGAAATTATCACTTAGTCTCTTAGTTAGAAAGCTAAGTTAGAAAAGTCAACCGGAAGTTGACTTATGAGTAAAAGAATTCGGATTTAAATTTTTAAGATTCGAATAGCTTCGTTGGGTGATTTTAGACTTAGGAGTGTGTCCGGAATATAATTTGGAGGTCCGTGGTAGAATTAGGCTTGAATTGGCAAAAGTTGGAAGTTTAGAAGTTCTTAGGCTTGAATTCGAGGTTGATTTGGTATTTTGGTGTGGTTTTGGATGTTTTGGAGGTTCGACTAAGTTCGGATAGTGATATGTGACTTGTTGGAATTTTTGGGTGAGGTCCCGAGGGCCTCGGGTGAGTTTCGGATAAGTTTGGGTTGTGTTGCGCTCGTTTTCTTTTGTTTCGACGCCGTTTCTTCAAGCATAAATGATATCATATTGAACAAATGAGCTCCGATTCTTTTTTGATTGAAGCATTAGATCCGTATCGTAATTACGGACGCGTAGCAAAAAGAATCATCGAATTTGGACATCGTATGAGGATTTTATGGTCATTTTACTAAATATTAGGTTGCCAGATTTTTTTCAGTGTAATTACGAAATTGCCACTAGCAGCGTATTTAAAAATCTGCACTATTTGCAAATATTAAAACCTACATATCTCCTTCGTTATAAGGTCAAATTGAGTGATTCAAAAGCCTAACTTGACTAGATTTTACAAGGAAACCATTGAAGGCATAAAATACGAGTTTCGGGATCGTTTGGCACGAGAAACGAGGCAGAATAGCTGGTAGAAAAATATACAAAACTAGGGTTTGTTCATTCGGTCATATTTTGAGTTGGGGAGCTTGGATTTGGGCGATTTTGGAGGAGATTTTCACCATATGGATTGAGGTAAGTGTTCTCTACTCGATTTTGATTATAATTTATGAATCCACCTTCGTTTTTGGGATTTGATTGATGATTTCAAAGTGAAATTGAGGGAGCTAGGGTTTGAATATTGGAGAGTTTTAAGTGAGGATTTGAGGGACCAAACGGAGTCCAATTTTGACAAATTTTATATGGTTAAACTCGGGAGAGGACGAGGATTATTATTCTGCCATTTTTGACTGATTCCGAGACGTGGGCCCGGGGGTCGAGTTTTGGCCGATTTCGGATTTTTGGCATGTTTATGTAGTTTTTATTGTGTAATTCGATTCTTTAGACTATGTTTTTAGTAGTATTCTTATTATGGTTAGATTCGAAGCTTTTGGAGACCGAGTCGAGGGACGAGGACATCCCGGAGTAGAATTTTACGCTGTTGAGGTAAGTAACAGTTTTAACTCTGGCTTTGAGGGTATAAACCCGGAGAAATTGATATCATGTGATTGTTTGGTGGTGATATCCATGCTAGGTGATGGGCGTGTGGGTGTGCACCGCGAGGGATTGAGACTTGGTCCGTCCCGTGAGGCTGTGAGGCCTAATGGCTATTATCTGTGGTTATGTGGTTACTTGTTGTTGAACTTGTTTGCCTTCATGTTAGAGATCATGTTTAGGCTTTATTCATGCTCACATTAATTATACTCAGTCATAGAAATTATTGTACATGTTACCTCCGTCTCTATTATTTGCTAATATGCTGTGATACTTGATGTGGGTTGTGTCCCATTATTTGTTGGTGATGGTGAGGCTAGTGAGGTATTGATATGAAGGACTGGTTGTGAGAATATTAATACCATAGCGTGTGAGTTGTCCGCGTAGCATGTGAGTTGACCGTGCGGGTCCAGGTATTGATACCATAGCGCGTGAGTTGTCCGCGTAGCACGTGAGTTGACCGTGCGGATCCAGGTATTGATATGATGGCACATGAGTTGTCCGTGCATAGCGCTTGGGCTTTGGGAGCCCCTCCGGAGTCTGTACACACCCCCAGTGAGCGCAGAGTGTTGAGTGTATTGAGTGTTGAGTGTTGAGCGCTGAGTGCGAGTGCTGAGTGATGGAGTGATATTGTTGTGAGGTTGCATTTACTTTTGCTGTTGCTGCATTTATCTGTTAAATTTCTTTGTTGCTTACTGAGTTATGGAATTTACCTGTTTATTCCTGTTATTTTTTTAAAATTGTGAAAAATAAATAATTGGACTGTTTTGCTCAGCTCGTCACTGCTGCTCAGTTCCTTAGTTATTTCTGTTACTACTGAGGTGGTTGTACTCATACTACACCTTGCACTTTATGTGCAGATCCAGGTGAGTTCGTTGAGTTCAGGCCGACTATCTGTAGAGATTGCAAGGTAGCTGCCAGCGTCCGCAGGACCTTGTTACTCCTTTCATCATTTCTTCTTTGGACAGTTAGACAGTTTATATTTCTCAGTTCATAGTTTTAGACGCTCATGACTTAGTGACACCCCGATGTTTGGGACTCATTTTCGTATTTTATATTATTTATATTTAGAGTTGGTTTAGTTTATCAGGAATTAAATTATTGAAAATATTTTATTAAATTCTTATAATCAAATTAATAGTAATATTTTGGGAATAGGCTTGCCTTGTAACACGATAGGCGCCATCACGACCAAGGTTAGATTTTGGGTCGTGACAGGCTCCCTAACAAGCGTTCCCATATTAACTAGTTATTACTATTATCTTCAACATATATGTGATCAGAGAAAGTCTCATTGTGCTGCACTCTTTGGAGGAAACTCAGCACATATATTTATAGACTATAATTTATACGCCTGCAATATTAACTTTGATGCACTTATTATATATACACACGGTGTTTTGCCCGTTGAGAGATTAAGCAGTTAGTTTATGTCAGCAAACCTTGTATTACTACAGCTTTATGCTGGATATATAGACTCAGTAGAGACTATCAGGTAATACTGCATAGTCAAATCATCAAAGTATAGTTTCGTGCTTCAAATGCTACTACTTTGAGGCATCAGGTCTAGATATGGTGACGGTGAGTAAATAGGCTGGAGGGGCATATTTATAAAGGATAAACTAAAAAATTGCTTATCTTTAACACTTAACTATTGGTAAACTCTTCTGCTTGAAATCTTTGTTGATTAAGCTAAAATTCGATACATGTAGTGTTCTGCCTGTTGAGAGATTAAGCAGTTAGTTTAGTCAGCAAACCTTGTATTGCTACGGCTTTCTGCTGGATAAATAGACTCAGTAGAGACTATCTGTCACGCCCCGAACCTGGGCCTAGACGTAACACGGCACTCGGCGCCTGACTACATGTGACCGAGCGAACCAACTGGCTGGCTGAATCAACATGTGGTATCATAACATACTGAATGCGGAAAATAAACTAACACATGCTGATATACTGAAAGTCTGGATGATATAAATCAAAGTGCGGAAATACTAATACAATTTTGAAACATATTTGTAGCCAACATAGCTTAACATGAAAAGCATGTGACTTTGTCTAACTGTTACTCTAGTCTATGAAGCCTCTATTGAAGTACTGAAAGCACTACTATCTGTAAATATTGTAAGGCTGTAAAGTAATGATAATGCCCCGAAAGAACTGGGGATCACCAAATAGCTGGTACGAGAGTCCTAGCGATCTGAATCTTCATCCTGTAAATCATTACCTGCATCGTGAGATACAGGCCCCGGGCAAAAGGGACGTCGCTACATTTGAATTGTACTGGTATGTAAAGCAACTGAAAGAAAGAATTATAAATGCTGAAACTGAAACTAAGCTGATAACTGGTAGCTGAACTGATAACTGAAAAGATAACTGATAACTGATTACTGAACTTATAATTGAAGAGATAACTGATATCTGATAACTGAACTGATAACTGAAAAGATAACTGATAACTGAAAAGATAATTGATAACTGATAACTGAACTGATAACTGAAGAGATAACTGATATCTGATAACTGAACTGATAAATGAAGAGATAACTGATATCTGATAACTAAACTGATAACTGAAAAGATAACTGATATCTGATAACTGAACTGATAACTGAAAAGATAACTGATAACTGATAACTGAACTGATAACTGAAGAGATAACTGATATCTGATAACTAAACTGATAACTGAAGAGATAACTGATATCTGATAACTGAACTGATAACTGAAAAGATAACTGATTAGTGAAAAGATAACTGATAACTGATAACTGATAACTGAATAAAGGAAGTAAGGTTATGAATACTCCATCTTGTGAATGATGAACAACCTGTTTATCTGAATATTAAACTGCGGCCTCGGGCCCAAGTATACGTATACATAACTGCGACCTCAGGTCCAAAATGCATAAAGCATAAACTGCGGCCTCAGGCCCAAAGATGCATAAAGCATAAACTGCGGCCTCAGGCCCAAATACAAGTGTTCAACATTCAGGGATTTAAAATCAGGAACTGAGAATCATACTGCAATATATGATAGTGAAATACTAAATCACATTGAGTTACATGATACTGGAATACTGGATCACACTGAGTTACATAATACTGGAATACTGGATCACACTGAGTTACATTATACTGGAATACTGAATCATACTGAGTCACATAATACTGGAATACTGAATAGGACTAGAATGAGACATGTATTCTTGAACTGGTTATGAACACTGAAACTTCGACTGTTTAGACATGCTGAGTAAGCTATACTGAGACTTAGGGACATCAAGCCCAAGTCTATATTGAATACGAACTGAGCTCACAACGCTCGAAATGAAAGTCATGAACGAGTTATGAAGCTAGAGAATGGAAGTTCTACAACTATTCAAGGAACTAGGCTTAACTATATTTCTGAGGCAATTGATACGTCGAAAAAGAAACGTAGTGTAAGGAGAATCATTAAAATTCCCAAACATAGAGAGTTAGCCTCACATACCTCAACTTCCTGCTCTTGAGCATAATACAACATTTGCCAACCCTTCCAACTTCAATCTATATCAATACAAGTCAGAGGGATTCCATATTAGCATAAATTCTCATGTTTTAGTCACTTAAACATTTTCTCAAACACTTGGTGACATAAAGCTTCATGGTCCTTATTAATGGTGTTTCTACACCCAACAAGCCATTCTCTTGATACTAGATAAATTCTAAAGTCTCAAACGGTTATAATGAATGTCATTCTTCTTCACCCATAAGATAAACAACACCTTTAACCAATAATTCACAATCAACAAGCCAACCCTATAATTGTTCGTGCTTTCTATCAAACCCATCAACTCATATNAAATTAATTGAGAACTCTGCAAGAGCCAATTATACTATTTGGAGAACACAATTAATTACCAATAAGGTATTGTATGTAGTAAGTCTCAAAGAAACTTATTCAGTTTCCAAAGTATACGCGAAAGCGGTTGATTATATTGAGACTATAAATAAAGAAAAGATTTAATATCTTCTATTACTACAACTTGTAGCGGGGTAATATATATGTGAAAAGCTACCCGCTTTATTCTCCAATTTGTACTACATAAACAAAAGAATACCACAATGAAATGGGTATTTATTGATATAAAAACCCATATCATAATAAACTTGGAGTTTATTGATAATTGCACACGTCATGGCATAAATCTGAAGTTTATCAATATTGATAATTTATTCAGTTGGCATAATTGGTTTAGCCATATCAATTTAAGTATGATGTGCAAAAATAATAGAGAATTCACATGGGTAAATATTAAAGAACTAGAAAGTTCTTTACGAATTCTCTTATATTGCTTGTTCTCATTAATTAATAGATCAACTAAAATTGGAATTGAATCCCATGAATGCTGGAAATATCAAAGGTGAATATGGGCCCATTCACCTGCCATGTATACCACATAAGATGCAACTATGAGATGGTTACATGTGTGATTATTATTAACCCGCAACATGGTGTTTGCGAGGTAACTTGCTCAATAATTTGATTTAGAGCATAATTTCCAGATTTTTATTCAAGATAGTTCATCTTGATAAGTTGGTTTACATCACAGTTGGTTTAGCAAAATAATTTTTGAGTGTCTCCACTTAATAGCTAAACTATTGCTTATGAGAACAAAGTTATCTATATCAGTTTGATATAGGTTATATACGAAAGTATATTACATTCTCCCCTCACGAGTGGTTCAGGGTCAGGAACCAAATAATTCCATTTCATTATTATTATTGATGTGCGGTATATATTTTAATTAACACCATAACGCACAAAGGTGGATTCTCAAAGTTGAGGTAACAAGTTAGTTTTTCTAACATGAGGGGGAGACATGATAAACAGTTGAGAAAAAGTTAAGTGGAATGAATTATCATTTGTATATCTAGATCCTCGAATAAGAAAATATGAACTTGAAGTTCATAAAAGGATAATTCATGTGCAATTTATTGCAAAGCATGCCAGACGCATTTGCTGACCCAAAGAAAGTAACTATATTCTCACTGCAAATGCTCCTATTAGAATAAATCCTAGAAGGACAAAGTCTATGGTACGCTTAAAGCGTATAGACAAATCGGTTTCAAATAAACTTCTTGATAAAGAAGATGAGCAAATGATCAAAATGATCATAATAAAGGAGGCAAGTGATCTAGAAGATCACATGACATAACACTTCATAAAATCTCATGAGAGATTTAGGTACCTGAATATATGAATGAAGAGATCTCTATGTTATGTCTTTATGAAAAATAAGGAGGTTGGAACCGATATAAAATGTTTGTCGACGACATCTATAATAGCGCTAAATATATATGAGCATCATAAGTCTAGAGAAACAATTCAAATAGAATTGGTTTCATATGAAAGACATGTAGTTTTGAACATGTAGTTCAAATACTTGAAAGTGTAAAGTCAATGATATGTGCAATCAGTTTTCGATATCTTATTTGTCTAGCATGACATGAAAACTTGATAATCATCTTAAAGTCTATTATATGGCTTATATGACTTAACTTATATGACAATCCATGAAGGATTTAAGTTGCTTGAAGCATATACAATTCTTGATCTTGAAGTACCACTTTCTCAGTGCAATTTGTGCACAAATGTATCTTGCTATAACTATAGGCATGATAATATGATAGCAAGAGTTTTCACCTCTATGTGAAGATATTGAACTGACGATTCCAACAAGATCATATGAAGACAATACATCTATCAGGGATGATGATTTCAAGGTGAAACAAATTCGTTGAAGTTAATATGGTTGATATTGTTTATCAAATATCTACCAACGATATTTTGAAGATAGTGCACAAGATTGGAACCTGAAGGCTCAAGGATGTGAATTGATGCTCTCATGAGGGGGAGTTAATACGCGTTGTACTCTTTTTTCCTTACAAGGTTTTGTCCCACTGGGTTTTCCTTGCAAGGTTTTTAACGAGGCAACAAAAAGGCGTATTATTAGATATGTGTACTCTTTTTCCTTCTCTAGAATTTTTTTCCCACTGGGTTTTATTTTAGTTAAGGTTTTAACGAGACACATTATCTGTTGAATAGACATTCAAGGGGGAGTGTTATAAATAGAATTCTATTTTAGGTGAATGTCTATATTTTAGAGAGATTCTAGGGTTTGTTACTTGGTGGCTAAGTCGTTTTTCCCCTATAAATAGAGGGGTTCTATTCCATTGTAATTGATCCAATATCAATAAGAATTCTCTTTCTCTACTTTTCTCTGCAATACTCTTGTTCTTCATTTATTGTTTTATAACACATTGTGAAATGTTGGAGTATTTCCTACCTGAAAAGTCTCGTGTTTAATACGTGTTATTTCTTAGCTGTTATTCTTGTTAGTATTTTAACACCAACTATTCCTCGGGTTAATTTGTAGTTAGTGGTATAAGTTTACTTACAATGAAGGGTTTTAATACTTTTAACAATGAAAACTCAACCTAATTAATGTTATTACTCTTAAGAAAATATTAAATTCATGGTTGAAAGAGCCAAATAACTTATGATGAGAGCATGGGGATGGGCTACTTTGGATGCTGGTTATCTGATATCTGGTGTTGTTCTTCGCGTTCGCGAAGAAGAATTTGGCTTCTGGAAGTTCCTTCCCGAAAAGTCCCACATTGGGGGCTAAAGTGCTCCCCAACAAAGGCGACTCCATACCCAGGGGCTCCCTAACAAGCGTTCCCTTATTAACTAGTTATTACTATTATCTTCAACATATATGTGATCAGAGAAAGTCTCATTGTGCTGCACTCTTTGGAGGAAACTCAGCACATATATTTATAGACTACAATTTATACGCCTGCAATATTAACTTTGATGCACTTATTATATATATACACGGTGTTTTTCCTGTTGAGAGATTAAGTAGTTAGTTTATGTCAGCAAACCTTGTATTGCTCCAGCTTTATGCTAGATATATAGACTCAGTAGAGACTATCAGGTAATACTGCATAGTCAAATCATCAAAGTATAGTTTCGTGCTTCAAATGCTACTACTTTGAGGCATCAGGTCTAGATATGGTGACGGTGAGTAAATGGGCTGGAGGGGCATATTTAAAAAGGATAAACTAAAAAATTGCCTATCTTTAACACTGAACTATTGGTAAACTCTTCTGCTTGAAATTTTGTTGATTAAGCTAAAATTCGATACACGCAGTGTTCTGCCTGTTGAGAGATTAAGCAGTTAGTTTATGTCAGCAAACCTTGTATTGCTATAGCTTTCTTCTGGATAAATAGACTTAGTAGAGACTATCAAGTAATACGCATAGTCAAATCATCAAAGTATAATTGATATCACCCGACGATTTGCTGCGTGCTTGTACCCTCTTGGAGATATAACTTTATTGTTGTGATTTTACAGAATTGATATCACCTGACGATTTGCTACGTGCTTGTTCTCTCTGGGAGAAGTTTGACGTGTATGCCTCCCTTTTTTCCGTACACACACCCGTGTTGCAGGCACACATGCGCACACACATATTCTCTCTCTTTGGTGTCGAGGGGGAGAGACACCAGTACAGAGAATTGCTTGCTTGCTAGAAAGTTTTGATTGCTTGATCCCCCCTCGACACCGCGTTGCTTTTCTGTAATAGCTTTCATTAATGCAATCAAGCTTTCTTTCATTCTGAATTCTCATTTCTGTTCTCTCAATTGCTCTTGACATTGGTTTTCCCGTACGGCACTGACAATCTCGTCTAGCGTACGGAGGGGACCTCAGTTGGCGGACAGCAACTGCACTGACATCAGTTGCCTAGCCTTACGTCGCCCTTCCAAGGAATCTCAGGAAGGCGCCGCGTAACAGTTGGTATCAGAGCCTAGGCTCGACATCGGATGAGGGAACGTATTGACATACTACCATTTNTTTTTCTTTGGTTTATTTAATTTAATATTGGACTAAATCTACATATTAATTTAGAGCAACATAAGCTGTTTTGGGATATAGTGTATCCTGCTAGGTAAACCTGGTACGACGAGCTCGGGCTGAAGAGGCTGCTAGTAGGTCCCAGTTGTTATCTCCACTCTCACCATCAAACATTTTAGCTTTAGCTTATTAATTATTAAAATAAAATACAGATGGTGCACTATTGAACATGAAAGTGTTGCTGAACTGTGATTACTTGTACCACCAGAGCACAAAAAATTATGGAAAAGCCATCAGAAATCAATGCAGCCCACTTAAAACCAACTTTAATGTAGAGTGAAGCTTACCCACATCTTGATTGTAGAGCTGTTTCAAGGAAAGAGAAAATTTATTTCTCGATAATTTTTAAGGGAACAAATATGTCTTTTACGTGTACTTCAAGCCCAATCTCCGAGTTTAAATTAGTCGACACTCCGATAAGTTTTGAAGTAGGGGGAATTTGTAGGCATATAAATTTTATTAAAATTAAATCCATAAAATAATTTGGACTATATTTTAGATTCAAGATAGATTAGTCCAAATAAATACTATGGGCTAATATAATTGAATTAATCTATACTATATTAAAAGCTCGAAGACCCTTAGTGAAACGGCGTTCGTCTTTTTTACCCTTTTAAAGTAGAGTTTACATTAGACAAAATAGTCATTTAATTATTTTCCTAAAATTTATATCTTTAAAATCAGCTAAAAATTTGGTATTGAAATTTTTTCTTATTTGAATTTTATGATAACAAAATAATATTCATTGTGTTATAAATAGAATTCTATTTTAGGTGAATGTCTATATTTTAGAGAGATTCTAGGGTTTGTTACTTGGTGGCTAAGTCGTTTTTCCCCTATAAATAGAGGGGTTCTATTCCATTGTAATTGATCCAATATCAATAAGAATTCTCTCTCTCTACTATTCTCTGCAATACTCTTGTTCTTCATTTATTGTTTTATAACACGTTATCAGCACGAGACTCTAACCAATTGAGTAGAAGCTTTGGGATTGAACATAATGATTGTCAATCATTCCATGAACTTTCTTCATGATTAAATTCTGGATTTAAGGTATGTATTTTACCGTATTTTTCTCTTTTATTCTATAATTTGATTTTAAGTACAAGCGAAGAAAATAAATTTTGATTATAACTCTAATGGAGTTAGTAAGAAATTATAACCACTCGAAGTGGTAAAATTTCTATATCTTGCCATGATTAAAGTCATGTATGATCGTGAGCACAAGAAGTGAAAACCCGTCCCATTGAATTTGCTTCATTCTCATTCCCTTAAGAGAATGTGATAGCAGTATGTGATAAGTCTGAAAGAAGATAAAATTATTACTATGAATGTATCAATGGATGTGGACGTGACAATAGACGAAATTATAATCGTCATTATTGTGAATGAGAATAATAAGGATTCTCAAAATAATCCTTCACTCTGTGAAAGTAATGTTTGTCATCGATTTGACATGAGATTTTGTAAAGCACATATAGATGATTATGGTCGATTCATGATATGAATGTGACAACATCTTATTTATGAATACATATTCATTATTCAAAGAATATGAACGTGCTAGTGGTAGTGAATATACCGCACTCACCTCTAAAAGGAGGTTTGAGATGATATAAGAAAATAATATCACTATTATGGCATAAATAGTCATTGGTCACGTACCTATTGTACGCCAAAATATTTTG
>NW_017675479.1:0-10666 GCF_001879085.1 Nicotiana attenuata | reverse complement strand
GATCTACTCATCAAGGATCCTGCTGCTCAGTATTTGGTTGATTTGGTAGGACAGGGCAAGACCCGCCAGTTCTACATGGAAGATGGTTTTCTGAAAGTAAAGGGAACCGACTTTATGTTCCTAAAGGAGGAGATTTGCGGAGGACTCTTCTAGCGGAATGTCATGATACTCTGTGGGCCGGCCATCCTGGTGAAGAACGCACCATGGCGTTACTTCGTCGTGCCTATTATTGGCCTCAAATGGCCGATGATGTCGCTCAGTATGTGAAGACTTGTCTAGTATGCCAGAAGAACAAGTCGGACCGCTTGACACAAGCGGGACTCTTGGAACCACTTGCTGTCCCAAAGAGACCTTGGGAAAGCGTTTCCCTGGATTTCATCACCGGATTGCCCAAGGTCGGAGATCTCACGACCATCTTGGTTGTGGTGGACCGATTTTCTAAGTATGCCACCTTTATTGCAGCCCCACAATATATATCAGCAGAAGATACAGCTCGACTCTTCTTCTCTCATGTCGTCAAATATTGGGGCCTGCCCAAAGACATTGTTAGTGACCGCGACTCACGCTTCACTAGCAATTTTTGGACCCAACTCTTCAAGTGCCTTGGGTCAAAATTGAGTCACAGCTCAAGTTTTCATCCGCAATCTGATGGCCAGACGGAGCAGTTCAATGGTATGTTGGAGGAATATCTCCGCCACTTTGTAACCGGATCGCAGAAGAATTGGGTGAAGCTTCTGGATGCTGCTCAACTGTGTTTCAATTCACAAAAGAGCTCTAGTACCAACAAAAGCGCTTTTGAAATTGTTACCGGACAGCAGCCGCTACTCCCACACACTGTGAATGCACCAAACATGGCTAAATCTCCTCGAGCTGCTAGCTTCTCAAAAGAGTGGAGGCGGAATTTGGAGATAGTGCAGAGCTATCTTGTCAAAGCCCAAAAGCGGATGAAGAGGCATGCTGATCAGAATCGTCGCTTTGTTGAATATCAAGTAGGAGACAAAGTGATGGTCAAAATTCCAAAGCGGTACTTATTTGCAGGGGTCCTGACCCTCGGTATGCAACCTTCCCAATACGTTTTTCAATGGACAAGGGTCCCAATTCAACCGGGAAAAGGCGTGTTGAAGCTATCCTTGATGACAGAGTGATTCATGCCTCAAGGAAAGATCACCAAGAATTTTTGGTGAAATGGCAGGACTGTGATGCAGAAGAGAATACTTGGGAGAGGGGAACAAACCTCAAACCCTACAAAAGCCTCATTGAAGATTATTTTGCAAGTAAGGCGCCGAGGACGTCGCCAACTCAGGTGGGGGAGAATGTCATGGGCGGCTTTTCAGCCATGCCCCATGACCCCTTGGGCGCGCCCCGTGGCGTCTTAGCGAACTTCCCAATGCCTAGCGCCACGGACGGCCCCGTGGTCTTGGCCGCGCCAAGTGACAAGCGCGCAGGTGCCTCTGTCGCCCCACCGATATCCCTTGCGAGCGCCAAGCCGCAGGCAGAAGCCAACAGCGCCGCGCGCGCAGACCGTGATGCCAAAGACACTGCTGCTGACAACGGACCTGCTGCTGCCTTATAGAAGACTAAGTCATTTTCATTGTAAATATAGAGTAGTTTTATTTCATGTACTTCCATTATGTTTCTCTAGCTTAATTAGGTCTACTCCTGTAACTTTGGATTATTTTTTTTAAGTACTATTAGGGGGGATCAAGCAATCAAAACTTTCTAGCAAGCAAGCAATTCTCTGTACTGGTGTCTCTCCCCCTTGACACCGCGTTGCTTTTCTGTAATAGCTTTCATTAATGCAATCAAGCTTTCTTTCATTCTGAATTCTCATTTCTGTTCTCTCAATTGCTCTTGACATTGGTTTTCCCGTACGGCACTGACAATCTCGTCTAGCGTACGGAGGGGACCTCAGTTGGCGGACAGCAACTGCACTGACATCAGTTGCCTAGCCTTACGTCGCCCTTCCAAGGAATCTCAGGAAGGCGCCGCGTAACATAAAACCCGCCTAAACTATCACGTTTTTGTTAGTTACCTACATAAAATATCTGGTGTCCTCAAAACTCCCCCTGAATAGCCCCCTATATATTAAAACCACATGTTGGACTTTTAAAGGTACGTCTATCTAACTATATTAACTTATGGTTTGTACAAATTTTTTTACATAGTTTACTCATGATGTATTACTCTCGAATGATTGATTAATTTTAAGAGTTTTGGCCAAAATAATGTCTAATGTGATGTGTTAATTTTAGGTTTAATTGTGATCGTGCTTTATGCTAGACTCCACTCCGAATGATAAGTCCTTATTTATATTCACTTTGTAGAAAAGTTAAAACATAAATAAAGGGATATATTGTTGTATTTCTTAAAAGTTATCCTGTATTACAACAAAAGATACACAAAATAAAATTTTGCAAATAAAAAATCAATTGTCCAGCAATTATATTCTCTAATTCCAGATTACATAAAGAAGGTTCAAGAGATTCAACTTTATTCTTTACAAGGTGTTGAGTTTAATAAGAAAATTTAAATTGGTATTCTTTAAACAATATGTGTAAGACATGAAAGAGGACAAAAACGAGAAAGAGAATAAATAATTTCAAAGGAAACAAGAGAAGGAGAAATTTTTCCAAAGGAAACCGATATGGAGAACTGAAGATAAAAGGTTAAAATATGAAGAAGAAGGTGAAACACACAGAACAAAGGTGAAAAAATAAGGAAGGATGGTGAAAAATGAGGAAGAAAGATGGATACAACCGAAATTAGGAGAATATTTATTTAAAAAACTAAATTTGAAAGAGGGTTAGGTTAGTTAGCCATTATTTTCTGTTAGGTAGGCCATTTTAATGGATTTTTTCCGCCACCACGCGCTTCCAAGAGAGTATCTACACATTTATGCCAGATCAGCGACGAGGGGGTTTTATTACAAGCAGCAATATAGTTCAGGGGGGTCTTGGGGACACCGAATAGTTTAAGTAAGAAACTGACAAAAATATGATAGTTTAAGGGGGTTTTAGGGTATTAACTCTTTGTAAAAACAGATCAAGCTTTTAATAAGTATGGGCTATGTGTTTCCTGGGTAAAAGGACTAAGTTTACAGTGGACAGAGTAACTCATACTGTACTTCAACTTTGATATCCTCTTTTGATATCTTATCGAAGTGATTTCTGTTTGTTTCTTCCCCCTCTCCAATTTGTTATTTCTAATCATTATCAACGTCTTCTTTAATCCATTTATTAGAGCATGTTTATTGGAATGTAAAAGTAATTTTAGTTGTTCCTCTTTCCTGTAGTATCTTCTGGTATTTTCTGTTATGAATCAAAATGACCAAAAGACTAAGGTTGAGGGCATACTTGTGAACTTAACAAATTACATTTGGGACCCGGGTTAGATGGAGCAGATACCTATATATACAATAGGATACATTCTATTAGGCTTATGCGATGAACTTGGTTTATTTTATTTTCCTTAGTTTCTTAGAGGATAGATCTGGAACCTCCCTCCCTTCTCTCTTTTTTTTTTTTTTAATTTCTTCTTCCTATAGAAGATTTGGTTACTTGTTTTAAGTATTTGTAATTATTTGTAGATGGACTCGTATATTTGTATATGTGATTCCTGTTATCCATTTCAATATAATATGGGTTCGCCACATTTTCTTTCAGGTGTAAAGTTCTGCTTTCCTCGATCAAAATTCTATTCAAACTTTTAAAAGAGTAGTCCATTGGTTCGAAGTAAATATGTGTTAAACTCCTCTAACAAGTTCTTATCATAAATAACAATTTTAGCTGATTGATAAAGATCTTTAAATTCTCCATTTGTTTCTCTTTTCTAGGTGTACTATTTTTTTCACTGTTTGTTTTCTAATTTTCTTTGCAACTGTTAATATTTTAACATAGAAAATGCAAATCGCAAATTCATGTACTTTTGTAATAATTAGATTATTGATGTAACTGTCATTGGCTTGGTAATTGAAAATTATCCATATCATTGATACATTGCAAGTATCACCAACAAGTTACTATTGATATGAAGAAACAATTAATTTATGCTGAGGTTGAGGGGGGCAGAGGAATTTTTTGTTCTCTCTTTCTGATTTGCCTTGTGCTCGATTTGATATTAATAGTGTGAAGACAGTTCATAAAGCACGATCACAATTAAAACGTATGCCAACAACACTCCAACGGTATAAAAAAAACAAAACAAAACAAAACACATCATCACGGCTAATTCTGTTTTCCATTAATTTGAACTTCATTCCCTTGATCTTTAAATATGATCATTCCTTAAATGTGGTAGAGGAAATAATTGGGTAAGGGACTTAGGTTAAAGGAAAGGGTATAGATTAGGGAAAATAATATTGTATAGCCGCTTTCAAAATAGTAGCGGAATATATATACATTCTGTATGTTATATTAATCTACACAAATAGGTAATTACTCATTTAACAAGTGTCTACAGTCTAGGGGTGTGCATTCGATTAATCGATTCGATTTTGACCCTTATCGATAATTACTTATCGATTATCGATTTTGTACATATGCTTATCGTTATCGTTTCAATAAGGTTTCGATTTTTTCGATTTCGATTTCGATTTCGATAACAAATAATCGATTCGATTTATCGATAAACCGATTCGAATGCACACCCCTACTTAAAAGATGCTATTGCTCACTTTTTTAACCCGTCTAATAATAACCTAGTTGATTGACTACCTAAACTTTCACTTTTCACTTTATTAGTTAGGTTTCGATTTCTCAATCTTCACTTTATACTCCCCGTTCAACTCTTCCTTATGTATAGTTTGATTTTATTTATCTCCTTCATTTATACGTTAGTTTTCTTGGTTATTAGTCAATATTGGACTAAATCACATATTAATTAGAGCAACATAAGCTGTTTGGGATATAAGTGTATCCTATTAGGTAAACCTGGTACGACGAGCTCGGGCTGAAGAGGCTGCTAGTAGGTCCCAGTTGTTATCTCCACTCTCACCATCAAACATTTTAGCTTTAGCTTATTAATTATTAAAATAAAATACAGATGGTGCACTATTGAACATGAAACTGTTGCTGAACTGTGATTACTTGTACCACCAGAGCACAAAGAATTATGGATAAGCCATTAGAAATCAATGCAGCCCACTTAAAACCAACTTTAATGTAGAGTGAAGCTTACCCACAACTTGATTGTAGAGCTGTTTCATAGTTCTAGACGCTTATGACTTAGTGATACCCCGATGTTTGGGACTCGTTTTCATATTTTATATTATTTATATTTAGAGTTGGTTTAGTTTATCAGGAATTAAATTATTGGAAATATTTTATTAAATTCTTATAATCAAATTAGTAGTAATATTTTGGGAATAGGCTTGCCTTGTAACACGATAGGCGCCATCAGGACCAAGGTTAGATTTTGGATCGTGACAAGTTGGTATCAGAGCTTAGGTTACATAGGTCTCACGAGTCATGAGCGGGTTTAGTAGAGTCTTGCGGATCGGTACGGAGACGTCTGTACTTATCTTCGAGAGGCTGCAGAACTTTTAGGAAACTTCACCTTCTTGAATTCTTATCGTGCGGTATTGATTCAGCTTGAAGTGTAACTCTTTGAATTCTTTCCACGCATTCGTATGTGCACATGAGCGCTCGGTATCAGTTGTGCATCGACGGATTGTGATTTCCTAGATGAGGTGCGAGATGTGCTTTCTGTATGTTGATGTTGGGCCAGTCTGGAGGACTTGAGGCCAGGTTTTGATTGTAGATTGAGCACTGAGGTGTTGATTGTGTGAGCACGTGTTTATATGTCCGCTGGTGTCCCTATTAGTGGGATTTGTGATTTGATGGCTATGTGGAGAGCATGATTTGACTGCGAGATTGTGTTCGGATTGATTGAATGTGACGAGAAGGGTTTACTTGAGATGTAGCAAGGACTAATGGGTGTTTGATTTGTGACTTGATATAGCTTGTTCAGCCTCTGTCTGATAAGAGGTTTATTACCAGCCTTTGGTTCTTTTGGGCAGCTGCTATGATTAGAAATCATCGCTGTGAGTGTTTGAATTATGTGGTATATCGTGTGATTTCAAGTATGTTTTAGACTCGTTCGAGGACAAACGTCTGTTTAAGAGGGGGAGGATGTAACGACCCGATCGTTCGTTCTGAGAGTTATAGCCACATTTCCCCCATCTATGCTTATTTATATGTTGTTCAGCTGTGTTGAGTTGTATCGAGTTGGTAGGTTTGGGTTCGGAGTAGTTTTGGAGTGAAATTATCACTTAGTCTCTTAGTTAGAAAGCTAAGTTAGAAAAGTCAACCGGAAGTTGACTTATGAGTAAAAGAATTCGGATTTAGATTTTTAAGATTCGATTAGCTTCGTTGGGTGATTTTAGACTTAGGAATGTGTCCGGAATATAATTTGGAGGTCCGTGGTAGAATTTGGCTTGAATTGGCAAAAGTTGGAAGTTTAGAAGTTCTTAGGCTTGAATTCGAGGTTGATTTGGTATTTTGGTGTGGTTTTGGATGTTTTGGAGGTTCGACTAAGTTCGGATAGTGATATGTGACTTGTTGGAATTTTTGGGTGAGGTCCCGAGGGCCTCGGGTGAGTTTCGGATAAGTTTGGGTTGTGTTGCGCTCGTTTTCTTATGTTTCGACGCCGTTTCTTCAAGCATAAATGATATCATATTGAACAAATGAGCTCCGATTTCTTTTTTGATTGAAGCATTAGATCCGTATCGTAATTACGGACGCGTAGCAAAAAGAATCATCGAATTTGGACATCGTATGAGGATTTTATGGTCATTTTACTAAATATTAGGTTGCCAGATTTTTTTCAGTGTAATTACGAAATTGCCACTAGCAGCGTATTTAAAAATCTGCACTATTTGCAAATATTAAAACCTACATATCTCCTTCGTTATAAGGTCAAATTGAGTGATTCAAAAGCCTAACTTGACTAGATTTTACAAGGAAACCATTGAAGGCATAAAATACGAGTTTCGGGATCGTTTGGCACGAGAAACGAGGCAGAATAGCTGGTAGAAAAATATACAAAACTAGGGTTTGTTCATTCGGTCATATTTTGAGTTGGGGAGCTTGGATTTGGGCGATTTTTGGAGGAGTAGTTTCACCATATGGATTGAGGTAAGTGTTCTCTACTCGATTTTGATTATAATTTATGAATCCACCTTCGTTTTTGGGATTTGATTGATGATTTCAAAGTGAAATTGAGGGAGCTAGGGTTTGAATATTGGAGAGTTTAAAGTGAGGATTTGAGGGACAAACGGAGTCCAATTTTGACAAATGTTTAATATGGGTTAAACTCGGAGAGGACGAGGATTATTATTCTGCCTTTTTGACTTGATTCCGAGACGTGGGCCCGGGGGTCGAGTTTTGGCCGATTTCGTAAGATTTTTGGCATGTTTATGTATTTTTTTGGTAATTCGATTCTTATAGACTATGTTTTAGTAGATTCTTATTATGGTTAAATTCGAAGCTTTTGAGACCGAGTCGAGGGGACGAGGACATCCCGGTAGTTTAGAATTTTACGCTGTTGCATGGTAAGTAACAGTTTTTAACTCTGGCTTTGAGGGTCATAACCCGGAAGAAATTGATATCATGTGATTGTTTGTGTGATATCCATCTAGGTGATGGGCGTGTGGCGTGTGCCACCGCGAGGGATTGAGACTTGGTCCGTCCCGTGAGGCTGTGAGGCCTAAATGGTATTATTGTGGTTATGTGGTTACTTGTTGTTTGAACTTTGTTTGCCTTCATTGTTGGAGATCAATGGTTTAGGCTTATATATCTCAGCTACACATTAATATTATATCAGTCATAGAAAAATTATAGTAGCATAGCTTACCGTTCCGTGCGTCTATTATTTGTCTAAATGCTGTAGATACTTGTGATGTCGGTTTAGTGTCCCATTAATTTGTTAGGTGATGGTGAGCTAGTGAGGTATTGATATGAAGGAACTGGTTTGAGAATACTTAAATCAAATAGCGTCAGTGAGTTTCCGCACCGGTACAAGTAGAGACTTGACCGATGCGAGCGTCCGGTAATTGATTACCATAGCGCGTGAGTTAGATCCGCGTAGCAACGTGAGTTTGAACGTGCGGATCGGTATTGAATGATGGCACATGAAGTTGTCCGTGCATAGCGCTTGGCTTTGGGAGCCCCTCCGGAAGTCTGTAACACACCCCAGTGAGCGCAGAAGTGTTGAGTGTAATTGAGTGTCTGAGATGATTGAGCGCTGAGTGGCGAGTGCTGAGTGATGGAGTGATATTGTTGTGAGGTTAGCATTATATTTTGCTGTTGCTGCGATTTATCTGTTAAATTTCTTTTTGCTTACTGAGTTATGGAATTTACCTGTTTATTCCTGTTATTTTTTTTAAAATTGTGAAAAATAATTTGGACTGTTTTGCTCAGCTGTTCAACTGCTTGCTCAGTTCCTTAAGTATATTTTTTGTTACTATGGAGGTGGTTGGTATACTCATACTAACTCCTTGCCTTTATGTGCAGATCAGGTGAGTTCGTTTGAGTTCATGGCGGACTATTGTATATTGCAAGGATAGCTGCAGCGTCCGCAAGGACTTGTTACTCCCTTTCATTCTATATTTCTTCTTTGACAGTTAGAAGTGTTTATTTTTCAGGTTCATAGTTTTTAGACGCTCTGACTTAGCTGGACACTCCCGATGTTTGGGACTCATTTTCGTATTTTTAATTATTATTTATATTTAGAGTTTTGGGTTTTAGTTTATCAGGAATTAAATTATTGAACAAATTTATTAAATTCTTATATCAAATTAATGTAATATATTTGGGAATAAGGCTTGCCTTGTACACGATAGGCGCCATCACGACCAAGGTTAGATTTTGGTCGTGACAGGTCCCTAAAAGCGTTCATATTAACTAGTTTTATTTACTATTACTTCAACACATATATGTGATAGAGAAAGTCTCATTGTGCTGCACTCTTTGGCAGGAAACTCAGCACATATATATCTATAGACTATATTTATACGCCTGCAATAATTACTTTGATGCACTTATTAATATATAGAGCACGGTGTTTTTGCCCGGTTGAGAGGAATTAGCAGTTAGTTTTATGTCAGCAAACCTTGTATTACTGACAGCTTTAATGCTGGATATACTAGACTCAGTAGAGACTATAGGTAATACTGCATAGTCAAAATCTATCAAATGTCATAGTTTCGTGTTCAAATGCTACTACTTGAGCATCAGGTCTTAAGATATGTGACGTGTGAGTTAATAGGCTGGAGGGGCATATTTATTAAAGATACAACTAAAAAAATTGCTTTATCTTTAACACTACTATTGTAAACTCTATACTGCTTGAGAATCTTGTTGATTGAAGCATCAAAATTCTGATAGCATTGTGAGATGTTTGCACCCTGTTGAGAGAATTAAGCAGTAGTTAAGTCCAGCAAACCCTTGTATTGCTACGGCTTTCTGCTGATAAATAGACTAAGTAGGAGACTTATACTGTCCGCTGCCGAACTGGGCCTAGACGTAAACGGCACTACGGGCGCCTGACTAATGTCCGAGCGAACCACTGGCTGTCTGAATCAACATGTGGTATCAATAACATACTTGATGCGTAAAATTAAACTAACACTGCTGATTATGAAAGTCTGGATGATATAAATTCAAAGTGCGGATACTAATACAATTTTGATAATCTATTTGGTGTAGCAACAGGTAGTTAACATGAAAAGTGGCATGTGACTTTGTGTAAAGCTGTCGTACTCTAGTGCTATGAAGCGTCTTATTGAAAGTGCTGAAAGCACTACTAATCTGTTAAATATTCGTAAGGCTGTAATAATGGATAATGCCGAGAACTGGGATCACCAAATAAGCTGGTACGAGAGTCCTAGCGTCCTGAAAAATTTCATCACTAGTAATCATGTTACTGCATCGTGAGAATACAGGTCCCGGAGAGGGACGTCGTACTTTGAATTGTACTGAGTATGGGTAAAGCAACTGAAAGAAAGATTATAATGCGAACTGAAACTAAGCTGATAACTGGTAGCTGAACTGATAACTGAAAAGATAACTGATAACTGATTACTGAACTTATACATTGAATAAGGAAAATTCAAATAGGAGATAACTGATATCTGATGAAACTGACTGATACTGAAAAGATAACTGATAACTGAAAAGATAATTGATACTATACTGAAACTGATAACTGAAGAGATAACTGATATTTGATACTGAATGATAATGAAGAGATAACTGATATCTGATAACTAAACTGATAACTAGAAGATAGAGTCTGATATTCATGATAACTAGACTGATAAACTGAAAAGATAACTGATAACTGATAATGATACTGATAACTGAAGAGATAATGATATTGATAATAAACTGATTAATGAAGAGATAACTGATATCTGATAACTGAATGATAACTGAAAAGAATACTGATTAGTGGAAAAGTAACTGATTAACTGATAACTGATAACTGAATAAAGGTAAGTAGGTTATGAATACTCCATCTTAGTGACATGATTGAACAACTGTTTATCTGAATATTAAACTGCGGCCTCCTGGCGAAGTATACGTATACATAACTGCGACCTCAGGTCCAAAATTGCATAAGCATAAACTGCGGCCTAGGCCAAAGATGCATAAAGATAAATGCGGCC
>NW_017675478.1:48302-66265 GCF_001879085.1 Nicotiana attenuata | reverse complement strand
TTGTTGGCAAAGGGGTTCGTGAGACCAAGTGTATCACCTTGGGGTGCACCAGTGTTATTTGTGAAGAAGAAAGATGGGAATATACGGATGTGAATTGATTACCGCCAGTTGAACAAAGTTACCATCAAGAACAAGTACTTATTGCCGCGTATTGATGATTTGTTTGACCAGTTGTAGGGTTCTAGGGTGTTATCTAAGACCGACTTGAGGTCAGGGTACCATCTATCACGACCCCAGTTCACCCTCCATGAACATGTCGTGATGGCACCTAGTTCCTACATCTAGGTAAGCCTAACAGCGCGGAATAACAAATTAACATTTGCGAAATAATTAATTAAAACTGAACATACGGAAATAACAACTATATATAAGGCCACTCGGCCTATACAACTCAAAAATATGCGGAAGTCTACAACTAAATCCCAAAACCCGGAAACTCACGGGAAAACACAGGCTAATAGAGTATAGTAATCAGCTCTACACCAGAATGTCTAAACAACATAAAAAGGAAAGAAAAGGAAACTATCTGCTAAAGCCGGAATAGAGTAGAGACTCCTGGTCTGCGAACGTAGCAAATATACCTCAAGTCTCAGCTAGGACTCTCCACCACGAGGATGATACGCCTGGGAGGAAGTACCTGAATCTGCACATGAAAAACATGCGCAGAAGAGGCATGAGTACACCACAGCGGTACTCAGTAAGTGCCAAGCCTAACCTCGGTTGGGTAGTGACGAGGAAGGTCAGGGCCCTACTGAGATAAAACATAATAAATAATGAGATAACGGAAGTAGTTTAAATAAAGTCTACAGCGAGAATCTAAACCAGGTAAATAAGGAAGAACAGTAATAGAAAGCAAAGGTAACAATACAAGGAAAACTTCCCTCAACAAGGAATAATAGCCGGGGGATCTCTTGGTATCCGGGGGATCTCTTGGTATCCTCAATAAGTAAGTCGGGGATCTCTTGGTATCCCGAGGATCTCTGGGTATCCTCAATAAGTAAGTCGGGGATCTCTTGGTATCCCGAGGATCTCTGGGTATCCACAATAAGTAAGCCGGGGATCTCTTGGTATCCCAATATATATAGAAACACATGTGCCAGGGATCTCTTGGTATCCCGCACCCTCAGTCCAGAATATCTCAAGTACAGGGGATCTCCCGGGAAGCCGTCCTGTAGTCCCAAATTAAACACACAACAACAACAACCCATAATCTCAGAATAAATGCAAAAATCAGGACAAGTAATAGTAAATTCTAGCCTAACATGCTTCACAGAGTACAAATAGTACAACTAAACAAATAAGCAAGTAAGCCAGCTAAACATGCGTCTCTAAGCTAACACAGGTATAAACTTACAGTCTACAATGAACAAGTAAACAGGAAATCTCAATTTAAATACTTCAAGTAGAAACGGGTTTACAACAATTAGCTCAAGTACGCGCTCGTCACCTCACGTACGAGGCATTCAAATATTCAAAGATCATGTCCTAAGGGGAAAGGTCCCCCACACAAGGTTAGACAAGCCACTTACCTCGAACTGGCTCAATATCAACTAGAAACCACGCTCTTGCCACGAGTATTCGACTCCAAATGGCCCAAATCTATTCAATTCAATTGCACATTGTAAATAACATCGCAAACACCTGGTTTTGCTATTAAATTCAAAGCTACGGCGTGAAATTAGGTGAAATGACCAAAATGCCCTTCAGACCAACGCCTCGGAATCGAATAATTTTCACATTTTCAGAACCCTCGTACTCTCACGAGTCTAAGATATAAAAATCTCCCAAATCGGAAGTCAAATGCTCACTCAAAACCCAATAGTTAGGTCTAAGAAGTTTTACCCCAAATTCTTCCAATTTTGATCCCAAATTCGAATTTTAATGATGGATTTAACTACAAAATGATGAAATATAACTAGAAGGGATTAAAGAAACGTTACCCAATAATATTCTCTTCGAAACCCTCTGAAAATCACCCTTACCCACGCTCAAATTGATTTTTCTAACTTATGAAATCAAACCCTCAAAATTTCTATATCTGCACAGGTATTTCCGCTTCTGCGGACAAGGGACCGTGTCTGCGGTCTCACTTATGCGGCTAATTTACTGCTTCTGCGGTTTTTCATTAAATTCCTGGCTTCCGCTTCTGCGGTCTTAAACTGCACCTGCGGTTTCCGCTTCTGCGATACACTTACCGCTTCTGCGGTTTCACACAAATGGCCTAGGGCCGCATCTGCGATAGGGGCCTCGCAGGTGCGTAACCGCATCTGCGGTAGGCTTCCGCACCTGCGAAAAAAGCTGAGGGAGCCCAATTCCGCTCCTGCGATGACCAGGCCGCTTCTGCGGCTCCGCACCTGCGGAACCCAAACCGCAGGTGCGGTTATGACAGGTACCAGCAGTCTTCAGCAACTCTTAAATTCCAAAAATCTTCTGTCAACCATCTGAATTCATCCCGAGGCCCCCGGGACCTCAACCAAAAGTACCAATAACACCTAATACCTCATTCAGACTTGTACCAATCCTTAAACCACCTAAAACAACGTCGGAAACTCGATAAATTCAAGGATTTGAGCCTAAGAACTTCAAATTCCATCAAAATGCACTTTCGATCAAAAACCTAACCAAAACACGTCCGAATGACCTGAAATTTTGCACACACATCCCACATGACATGACGGAGCTACTGCAACTCTCAAAATTCCAATCCGACCCTCGGATCAAAAACTCACTATCGGACTGGAAACTTCAAAAATTCAAACTTCGGCATTTCAAGCCTAAATGAGCTACGGACTTCCAAAATACATTCTGAACATGCTCCCAACCCCGAAATCACCTAACGGAGCTAACGGAACCATCGGATTTCCTTTCCGAGGTTGTCTTCACACTGTTCTGACTACGGACCACTTTTTAACACTTAAGCTCTCATTTAGGGACTAAGTGTCCCAAAGCTCTCCGAAACTCAACACCGAACGTCCCGGCAACCAAAATAGCAGAAATGAACTTAAGGGAAGTAGTTAATGGGGGTTCGGGGCGTAAATTCTTAAGACGACCGGCCGGGTCGTCACATCCTCCTACACTTAAACATTCGTTCGTCCTCAAACGAGCATAGAGAACATACCTGAAGTAGTGAAAAGATGAGGGTAACTGCTGTGCATATCCTGCTCGGTCTCCCAAGTCGCCTCCTCAGCCGGCTGACCCCGCCACTGAACCTTCACTGAAGCTATGTTCTTTGATCTCAACTTCCTGATCTGCCTGTCCAATATAGCCACTGGCTCCTCAACATAGGATAGATACTTGTCCAACTGGACTGAACTGAAATCCAACACATGCGACAGATCACCGTGATACCTCCGGAGCATCGAAACATGAAATACCGGATGAACTCCGGCCAAACTGGGAGGTAAGGCAAGCTTGTAAGCAACCTCCCCAACTCGCCTCAAGATCTCAAAAGGGCCAATAAATCTCGGACTCAACTTTCCTTTCTTCCCAAACCTCATAACACCTTTCATAGGCGAGACCCAAAGCAGAACCCGCTCACCAACCATATATGAAACATCACGAACCTTCCTGTCCGCGTAACTCTTCTGTCTGGACTGGGCTGTACGGAGTCTTTCCTGAATCGTCTTAACCTTCTCCAACGCATCCTGTACTAACTCTGTGCCCAATAGCCTGGCCTCACCCGGCTCAAACCAACCCACCAGGGATCTACACCTCCTGCCATATAAAGCCTCGTACGGTGCCATCTGAATGCTGGACTGATAACTATTGTTGTAAGCAAACTCCGCTAGTGGCAAGAAATGATCCCAAGACCCTCCAAACTCAATCACACACGCATGGAGCATATCCTCAAGAATCTGAATAGTGCGCTCGGACTGTCCGTCTGTCTGGGGGTGAAATGCTATGCTCAACTTCACCTGAGTACCGAACTCCTGCTGCACGGCTCTCCAGAACCGCGATGTAAACTGAGTATCTCTGTCCGAAATGATAGAAACTGGAATACCATGCAGACGGACGATCTCCCGGATATAAATCTCCGCAAACCGCTCCGATGAATAAGTGGTACACACAGGAATAAAATGAGCGGACTTGGTCAGTCGGTCCACAATAACCCAAATGGTGTCAAACTTCTTCAAGGTCCGTAGGAGTCCCGATACGAAATCCATGGTGATGCACTCCCACTTCCACTCCGGAATCTCTATCTGCTGAAGCAACCCACCCGGGCGCTGGTGCTCATACTTTACCTGCTGGCAGTTGAGGCATCTAGACACATAACCAACTATATCCTTCTTCATCCGCCTCCACCAGTAGTGCTGCCTCAAGTCCTGATACATCTTCGCGGCACCCGGATGGATGGAATACCGCGAACTATGGGCCTCTGCTAGAATCAACTCTCGAAGACCATCAACATTGGGCACACAAATCCGGCCCTGCATCCTCAATACCCCGTCATCTCCAATGGTCACATCTCTGGCATCTCCACGCTGAACCTTGTCCTGAAGGACAAGCAAATGAGGGTCATCATACTGCCGCTCCCTGATACGATCAAATAAGGAAGACCGGGAAACCACACAAGCTAGAACCCGACTGGGCTCTGAAAGATCCAATCTCACGAACTGGCTGGCTAAGGCCTGAACATCCATCGCCATAGGCCTCTCTGAAGCTGGTAGATATGCCAAACTCCCCAAACTCTCCGCCCGGCGACTCAAGGCATCCGCCACCACATTGGCCTTGCCCGGGTGATACAGGATAGTGATGTCATAATCCTTCAGCAGCTCTAACCACCTCCTCTGACGCATATTGAGATCCTTTTGCTTGAGCAAGTGCTGCAAACTCCGATGATCAGTATAGATCTCACAAGGCACTCCATATAAATAATGACGCCAGATCTTCAAGGCATGAACAATGGCAGCTAACTCAAGGTCGTGGACAGGGTAATTCTTTTCATGTATCTTCAACTGTCTGGACGCGTAGGCAATCACCCTACCGTCCTGCATCAACACTGCTCCAAGGCCAACTCTCGAGGCATCACAATAGACAGTATAAGACCCCGAACCGGTAGGCAACATCAAGATTGGGGCTGTAGTCAAAGCTGTCTTGAGCTTCTGAAAGCTCGCCTCACACTCCTCTGTCCACTGAAATGGGGCACCCTTCTGGGTCAATCTAGTCATAGGGGCAGCAATCGATGAAAATCCCTCCACGAAACGACGGTAGTAACCCGCCAAGCCAAGGAAACTGCGAATCTCTGTAGCTGAGGACGGCCTAGGCCAACTCTGCACGGCCTCTACCTTCCTCGGATCCACCCGAATACCCTCACTAGAAATCACATGCCCTAAGAATGCCACAGAACTCAGCCAAAACTCACATTTTGAGAACTTTGCATATAACTTTTTCTCCCTCAAGGTCTGAAGCACGGTCCTCAGGTTCTTCTTATGATCTTCCCGACTCCGGGAATACACCAGAATATCATCAATAAAAACAATAACGAATGAGTCAAGATATGGCCTGAACATACTGTGCATCAAATGCATGAAAGCTGCAGGGGCATTGGTCAGCCCAAATGACATGACAAGGAACTCGTAATGGCCATATCGAGTCCTGAAGGCAGTCTTCGGGATATCTGGCTCCCGAATCTTCAACTGATGGTAACCTGAGCGCAAGTCAATCTTAGAAAACACCTGTGCGCCCTGAAGCTGGTCAAACAGATCATCAATACGAGGCAAAGGGTAACGGTTCTTCACTGTAACCTTGTTCAACTGGCGGTAGTCAATACACATGCGCATAGAACCATCTTTTTTCTTCACAAACAAAACAGGAGCACCCCACGGTGAACACTGGGTTGAATAAAACCCTTACCAAGCAATTCCTGCAACTGATCCTTCAACTCCTTCAACTCAGGAGGAGCCATACGATACGGAGGAACGGAAATGGGCTGAGTGCCCGGCAACAGATCAATGCCAAAATCAATGTCTCTATCAGGAGGCATGCCCAGAAGATCAGCTGGAAATACATCGGGATAATCCCGTACCACTAGAACAAAATCAACAGAAGGGGTATCAACACTAACATCTCTCACATAAGCCAAATACGCGGCACACCCCTTCTCAACCATGCGCTGAGCTTTAAAAAAAGAGATAACTTTACTGGGAGTATGATCTAAAGTACCACTCCACTCAACACACGGGATACTTGGCATAGCCAGCGTCACGGTCTTGGCGTGACAATCAAGAATAGAAAAATGGGGCAACAACCAGTCCATGCCCAGAATAATGTCAAAATCCACCATACCGAGTAATAATAAATCTGCTCTGGTCTCAAAACCACGAATAGTAACCAAACATGACCGATAAACGCGGTCCATAACAAGAGAATCTCCCACAGGAGTAGAAACATAAACAGGGGCACTCAAAGAATCCCGAGGCACACCCAAATGCGGAGCAAAGTAAGAAGACACATAAGAGTAGGTAGAGCCCGGATCGAATAGAACCGATGCCTCTCTGTGACAAACTAATATAATACCTGTAATGACGGAGTCGGAGGCAACAGCCTCAATACGAGCAGGAATACAATAATATCTGGCCCGGCCCCTCTCGCGAGGGTGACCTCTATCTCCCCGACCTCCGCCCCTAGCCGGCTGGGCAGGTAGGGTAGCAGCTGGAGCTGTGACCATGGCCTGAGAACCCTGAGGAGCACGCTGTGGCTGAGAAGTTTGTGGGGGCGCGCTCCTCCCAAGTCTGGGGCAATCCCTGACCAAGTGACGTGTATCACCACACTCGTAACAAGCTCTGGGAGGACGCGGTGCCTGTGACTAACTAAGGCCAGGTTTCCTGGACTGACCTCTGGAAGCACCCCGCGCAGGAGGCGCGCTAGAAACTGGAGGTGCATAATAAGGCTCCTGAGGTGTAGGTGGAGCTGGAGTACTGTCGGCTGCTGGAAGAGCTGAATGTACAGGGCGACCCGAATAACCTCTGCCACAACGACCTGCTGATGGGGTACGGGCACCAGAGCAGTGACCCGACTGTCGAGACCTCTTGGCCTCCCTCTCTCCTTGCTCCCTGGCGAGCATACCCTCAATCCTCCTAGCAATGCTCACTACCTGCTGATAAGGAATGTCCATCTCCAACTCTCGAGCCATGCTAGATCTGATAGGTGGAATAAGACCCTCAATGAACCTGCGAACTCTCTCCCGAACTGTAGCAACCAAAGCCGGTGCATGTCTGGCCAACCTGGTATAACGGATAGCATACTTTGAAACGGTCATAGCACCCTGGCGCAAATGCTCAAACTCTGCGCGCCATGCATCCCTGAGACTCTGGGGGACAAACTCTCTCATAAACATATCCGAGAACTGGGTCCAAGTCAGTGTAGCAGCCTCGACTGGACTGTCTATCTCATAAGTGCGCCACCAATCATAGGCAGCTCCCCGAAGCCGAAAAGCATTGAAAGAAACCCCGCTGGACTCCACTATGCCCATAGTGCGAAGAATACGATGACACTCCTCTAGAAATCCCAAGGCATCGTCTGATGCTAATCCACTGAACACTGGGGATCATACTTCTTGAACCTCTCAAGCCTGCGCTGCTCGTCCTCTGAAGCAGCTGACCCATCCTCGGGCTGAACTGGTGCTGCGGGCGGTGCCGGAATAATCTCGGGAGCCTGCTCAATCTGCACTCGCTGCTCAGGAGTGCGGACGGTAGGAGTCTGTGCTCCTCCCCCGGCCTGGGATGTGGCTGCAACAATGGGAAGCAACCCTGCCTGAGCCAAGGTGGTGTACATGCTCATGAACTGAGCCAAAGTCTCCTGGAGCGCTGGAGTAGTAGTGGCAGTAGTAGGTGTGCCCAGGTGCCTGGGCTCCGGCTGGATCTGCTGGTGGTACCTCGGCGGCAGCTCGCGCAGGTGCTCTGGCTGCACCACGTGCACGTCCTCGACCTCTCCCCCGGCCCCAGCCTCTGACGACTGCAGTAGGGGACGCGGGTGCCTGATCATCTCGAGTGGCACGTGTCCTCACCATCTGTGAGAGAATAGAAGTCAGAAGTTTAGAATTGATGTCCAAAAATATCGCACGACGAGGAATTCAAATGAAATGAAGATTTTTCCTAAACAGTTACATAGCCCCTCGTAGATAAGTACAGATGTCTCTGTATCGATCAGCGAGACTCTAATAAACCGGCATGTGTTCCGTGACTTCTATGAACCTAGAGCTCTGATACCAACTTGTCACGACCACAGTTCACCCTCCATGAACATGTCGTGATGGCACCTAGTTCCTACAACTAGGTAAGCCTAACAGTGCGGAGTAACAAATTAATATTTGCGGAATAATTAATTAAAACTGAACATACGGAAATAACAACTGTATATAAGGCCACTCGGCCTATATAACTCAAAAATATGCGGAAGTCTACAACTAAATCCCAAAATGGAAACTCACGGGAAACACAGGCTAATAGAATGTAGTAATCTTCCCTACACCAGAATGTCTAAACAACATGAAAGGAAAGAAGGAACTATCTGCTAAAGCCGGAATAGAGTAGAGACTCCTCGTCTGCGGACGTAGCAGATATACCTCAAGTCTCAGCTAGGACTCTCCACCATGAGGATGATACGCCTGGGAGGAAGTACCGGGTTCTGCACATGAAAAACATGCACAGAAGAGGCATGAGTACACCACAGCGGTACTCAGTAAGTACCAAGCCTAACCTCGGTTGGGTAGTGACGAGGAAGGTCAGGGCCCTATTGAGATAAAACATAATAAATAATGAGATAACAGAAGCAGTTAATAAAGTCTACAGCGAAAATCTAAACCAGGTAAATAAGGAAGAACAGTAATAGAAAGCAAAGGTAACAATACAAGGAAAACTGCCCTCAACAGGGAATAATAGCCGGGGGATCTCTTGGTATCCCGAGGATCTCTAGGTATCCTCAATAAGTAAGTCGGGGATCTCTTGGTATCCCGAGGATCTGGGTATCCTCAATAAGTAAGCCGGGGATCTCTTGGTATCCCAATATATATATAGAAACACATGTGCCAGGGATCTCTTGGTATCCCGCACCCTCAGTCCAGAATATCTCAAGTACAGGGGATCTCCCGGGAAGCCCTCTCGTAGCCCCAAATTAAACACACAACAACAATAACCCATAATCTCAGAATAAATGCTAAAATCAGGACAACTGATAGTAAATTCTAGCCTAACATGCTTCACATAGTACAAATAGTACAGCTAAACAAATAAGCAAGTAAGCCAGCTAAACATGCGTCTCTAAGCTAACACAGGTATAAACTTACAGTCTACAATGAACAAGTAAACAGGAAATCTCAATTTAAATACTTCAAGTAGAAACGGGTTTACAACAATTAGCTCAAGTACGCGCTCGTCACCTCACGTACGAGGCATTCAAATATTCAAAGATCATGTCCTAAGGGGAAAGGTCCCCCACACAAGGTTAGACAAGTCACTTACCTCGAACTGGCTCAATATCAACTAGAAACCACGCTCTTGCCACGAGTATCCGACTCTAAATGGCCCAAATCTATTCAATTCAATTACACATTGTAAATAACATCGCAAACACTTGGTTTTGCTATTAAATTCAAAGCTACGGCGTGAAATTAGGTGAAATGACCAAAATGCCCTTCAAGCCAACGCCTCGAAATCGAATAATTTTCACATTTTCAGAACCCTCGTACTCTCACGAGTCTAAGATATAAAAATCTCCCAAATCGGAAGTCAAATGCTCACTCAAAACCCAATAGTTAGGTCTAAGAAGTTTTACCCCAAATTCTTCCAATTTTGATCCCAAATTCGAATTTTAATGATGGATTTAACTACAAAATGATGAAATATAACTAGAAGGGACCAAAGAAACATTACCCAGTGATCTTCACTTCAAAACCCACTCAAAATCGCCTTAAACCGAGCTCTCAATCGATTTTGCAAACTTGTGAAATTAAACCCTCGTCATTTCTATTTCTGTCCAGGAATTTCTGCTTCTGCGGACAAGGGACCGCTTCTACGGTCCCGCTTTTGCGAACACTGGCCGCTTCTGCGGCTCCCTCTAAAATCCCAGCTTCCGCTTCTGCGGTTCCCATCTTGCAGAAGCGGATCCGCTTCTGCGGAATTCCTACCGCTTCTGCGGTTTCCTGGAAGGTGACCAAAAATCGCTTCTGCGAAGCCAAGGCCGCTTTTGCAGCTCCGCTTCTGCGGTTCCCAAGCCACAGAAGCGGATATGCCAGAAGGAACAAAAATATCAGCTGCTACAAACTTAAAAATTTCCTCCGTTAGCCACCCGAAATCATCCCGAGGCCCCCGGGACCTCAACCAAAAACACCAATACCACCTAATACCTTATTCAAACTTGTACCAATCCTTAAAACACCTAAAACAACACCGGAAACCCGAATTAATCAAGGATTCAAGCCTAGGAACTTCAATTTCCAACAAAACACGTTTTCGATCAAAAACCTACCCGAACCTCGTCCGAATGACCTGAAATTTTGCACACACATCCCAAATGACATGACGGAGCTATTGCAACTCTCGGAATTCCAATCCGACCCTCAGATCAAAAACTCACTATCGGACCGGAAACTTATAAAATTCAAACTTCGGCATTTCAAGCCTAAATGAGCTACAGACTTCCAAAATACATTCCGAACATGCTCCCAACCCCGAAATCACCTAACGGAGCTAACGGAACCATCGGATTTCCTTTTCGAGGTCGTCTTCACACTGTTTCGACTACGGACCACTTTTCAACACTTAAGCTCTCATTTAGGGACTAAGTGTCCCAAAGCTCTCCGAAACTCAACACCGAACGTCCCGGCAACCAAAATAGCAGAAATGAACTTAGGGGAAGCAGTTAATGGGGGTTCGGGGCATAAATTCTTAATACGACCGGCCGGGTCGTCACATTAACGATATCACCACAATCTTCATACTTGGTTTCATTCTCCAATCAATCAAGTGACTACATGCCACACTTATACGATCATCCCGTGGGACACGCTCCCACAACCTTCCGTAACAGATAACAAGTTTGCACATCCATACCACCGGCCGCACCAACGCTGAAAAGCGATCAAGAATCCATAACCAGGATGCAAAGCCTATTTCAGAAAACACCGATCCCATGTGACGATGATGACAATGCCAGCTTACTCTAACATTCAAATCCCTTTCATGCCCATCCGAGATCGTGACATCCTTGTCAACACCAAACCGCAACCTTGATCCTCACCTTCAAATTTCATACCGCTCACTGCACCTAACAAGCCAGCATACGATAGTACAAGAATTTCACCACAACTCCTAAACCACTAACATGGTAAACATGGAAACTTTTTACTTAACTTATTCCAAGAGAACCATTGCAACACACGAGCGAGTTCTCACAACCGTAGAAGATGCAATTCTTCAAGCAGTGGCCTAAGCCACCATAGCTCTTTCCGGGATCCGCCTACACATAGCAGGCCATAATTACTAGAGTACTTCTGACTAAAATCAATTACGGCGGCCGATAAGCCTCACTTGTACCATCACAAATCACTTGCATAACTTAATCACGCTTAAGGAACTGATCACAGCCACCAGTATGCCAATTCAACCATGGCTAACCAATCCAACCTCTTCCAATTTATCCTTAATTGCCTTAGAATAATAATAACTTCATTCAACACATAACGCACTCAACCCGAGCGGCCTTGTAACACGAGACCATGCTGTCTCAAATCCCACGAACCATCTCATACCTTCCTTGTGCGCATATTCGCATCTCGACTGGTACATCCATTCTGATAATTCCTCTACGAATCCGAAGTCCTTTCTCTCCTCTTCCTCCCAATGCTACACTGCAAGTACATCATAGAACCTTCTGAGCCTCTTATCATAAGCTACTTCACAAGCTCGATTCTTAAACATACTGCGGGCTTAAATCCTTAGGCACCGCATTTTTAACCTTTGAATTCACTAGGACCGTTATTGAGAGTCACCCATTGTGACATGGTCCCGAATATAATCAACTGCAAGGCTCCACTAGCACATGACCACCCTCTTAAATAAGTACCTGGCCGAATCACCTTCTTTGCAACTCACTTCTACACGAAGCATAATTCCTGAGTCTTCCCAAAGCCTAAACATGAATCGGTGATGCCAATCGTAGAACACATTGTTCAATTCCTTTGCTCAAATTACTACTGATGTTCTCTTTCCCTAGTCGCGGTAACCCATCAATATGCCGATAACTAGAAATCTCACAAATAGGCGACCAGGCAATCCAACCGTAGGTGGTGGAACTCTCCCACTTAGCTTGAAGCCACTATGTACACAACTTTGGAACCCACCAAGATTCTTTATCTCTTATTGACATGACCTTGCGCAATTAAACCGCTAGATTCCTCGAAATCCTTCCTTTAGCATTTCATGAACACTCTGAATCTCTAGCAACATTCACACATTAGACCTCTTACCGGATAGTTAATAGAATCCTTCACGAAGCTTTGCCAACCCCGCGACCGCTGATCTGCTCATAGGAGACATCCCCAAATGTGGAGACTACACGCTGATATCTTCCGATGTCGCTGCACGGGGTACAATTACTACGACATCAATAACCCATCCTCAGCCCGTGCTCATCCACCCGCTGCACAAGTCCATTCACTCCTCGTGGACATTAACTAAATGTGAGACAATATCTTCCAATTTAAAGTTATGTTGTACCCTTCTTCATATCAAGCAGCTCCTTCCCGTCATATCAAATCTCCCGCCGTCGTGCTAGCCAATATTTCAAATTAAGCTCGTAGACCCAGTCACCGTCCACTAAAAATTCCCAAATCATTCCAAACTTTCCTCAAGGGTGTAGTTATCCTGTCTCTGCATCCACGTGCTGCTCTGCCACCCTCCTACTTTGGCCAAACCCTCTTCTTTAAGCAACTATTCGACTTCCACTTCTTACACTTGGCCTTATAGAAATTTAACCACTGCCTGACACTTTCCACATGTCCTTCATCATCCTTCGCCGCTCAGCTGATGCCTTACATCAAAAATCTAACTCAGTAGCTCTTGAAACAATAGACCGCTACTAACATTAAACCCCTCCGGAGATCATCTCTCATCGAGCCATCGACATTATAAACATCGATTCCATCCTGAACCGCCGCACCCCGCGATCTCTAACAGCCGCTTCTCCATTGCTATCTTACAATATCATGCCCCAAAGGCGAATTGTAGAAGGTCTTAACACTGGCGAACCTAGTACATTCAACAAGGACAACGACACCTTATTACAGATGAAAATTCCACCACGCTCGCAAATACCAGACCTCGTTACTCCATCAACAAAAATCCGAAAATTCTTAGCCCGATTGCCTTCCCCCCGCCGGGAATAAAATACCGAATCTCTAAATCATGCACCGAGTAAACCTCCCTTCAAGTCATTCACTACCCCGACACGTAGGCAAGCATCCTACCATCACATCAATATCGCGCGACCACCGTTCATAAGCATCATGGCAACTTGTGCCTAGCCTCAGAGCTCTCAGAAGTACGACTACTGAGCTGAAATGACAGAATATCCTTCCACAAAGGCGACGACAATAGTCAAATCAACTACGCCGGGAGAAGCATCCCGCACCACCTCTATAGTACCTTTAAAATTTCTCAATTCCTGATTTATACTAAATGCTTCGCGTCGCATAAGATCGATTGGGAAGGAAAAAAAGGCATAAGCCTCAAAGGAATCAAATCGAACGATGAGAAAATCAAGGAGGGAAGTGCTCCTAACAGCCCTGTAGCCTCCTAAAGATAAGTACAGACGTCTCCGTACCGATCCGCGAGACTCTACTAGACTTGTTCATGACTCGTGAGACCTAAGGGAACCTAGTGCTCTGATACCATGTTGTCACGACCCAAAATCCACTAAGGGTCGTAATGGCGCCGGACACCATTGTCAGGCAAGCCAACACTAAATAACTAGTAACTTCTCGTTTTAGATATTTCTGAATTCACTTTTTTTATACATTAAACAATAAAGACTAAATTCCACTAAATAAATAATGATATCTTTAACAATTTCAAAATACTAATTAATCCCATAGACATCCCAGAACCCGGTGTCACAAGTGCACGAGCAATTACTAAGGAATCGAATAAAATGTAATAACTGTCCGGAAAACAAATTGGACAGAAAGTAAATACAATACGCTGAAAGAGACTATACTGGCTGTGGGTCGCCTCGAGAAATGCAGCTCCCCTAGTCCCAGTATCATCCATGCTGCTACGCCCAGTAAGGCACTAGAATTACATGTGCATATGCAACAAAAATGCACAGCAAGTGTAGCATGAGTACGAAAACAATGTGTACTCAGTAAGTATCCCGTCTAATCTCGAAGAAGTAGATACGAGAGGTCGACTTCGACACTTACTAGTGGTCCAGTAATGATACGTCAATAATATAATAAATCGAGGATTTTTATAAACATGATTGTAATTCAATAGAATGAAGCAAGTAAACAATTCTTTCTTTAATAGGAAATTCCCAAATTCCTTTTCATCATTTATACATATATTCTTAAGCTAGGAAGAAACAATATCAACTTCAATAAATTTCAAGACAAGCAATACGAGCATGTGCAAATCATGCCGAGGTCGTACGGCCCAATCCAACAATAATTAATCTGTGCACTGCCAGAGGGTCGAATGGCGCGAACCATAGATGCATTTATTACCCCGCTCGCGAATCATACATGCGACGTGGTTAAATATAAATAAACACAACAAACAGTCAATCAAGAGTCCATCAGGGAGCAATTATTCAAGGAAAAATAATTTCTCTTTTAAAAATCAAGAAACGATGTCCAGTCTTTTAGAAAATCATTATACACGTTCAATATATTTTAAGCATTTTAAATTGACAACAATATTTCAAATATTGCAAGTAAAGCATGCTATTGGGTCCTAGACTATCCGGACTTAAGCATAATAGTAGCTACGCACGGGCTCTCGTTACCTCGTGCGTACGTAGCCCCCACAATTCACAGCACATATTCAATTAATTCACCTAGGGGGACAATTCCATCTTACAAGGTTAGAAAGGAGACTCACCTCGCTCCGAAGTTCCGTAATCGGCATTCCACACCCTTCCGAAGGCTCAAATTGATGCACAACGCTCCAAAACTAGCCAATAATTATGCAAATTCATTAATATATGATCAACTACTAATTATAATCCAATTTATAGCAATTCCTAACCCCGATCGAAAAGTTGACAAAAACGCCCTCGGGCCCACGTGCCCGGATTCCAAAATTTTTTGAAGATAAAGTTTACCCATAACCTCACGAATTCAAATATATAGTTTACTCTCAATTTCATGTCCAAAATCGTGGTCAAAATCCGAAAATACTAATTTTCTAGGTTTTCCTTCAAACCCCAAGTTTTTACCAATTTCTATACTTTAATCCGCAATAAAACCATGTATTTAACTTACAAGAGGTGGAATTAACTTACCACATGATTGATGATGAAATCCCTCTGTTCAAAGGCTCCAAAATCGCCCATCCAAAGTGAAAATGTGTGAAAAATGAGCCAAAACTCGTTCTTTAAAGAGCACACCGCCCAGCGATTCTCGCACCTACGGTCGTTTGACCGTTTCTGCTGTCCCGTAGGTGCGGCATATGGTCCGCTTCTGCGATTCTCCTCCAGCCCCTCCACTTCGCATCGTGCCTTCTTCACCGGAGGTATGGTCCCGCTTCTGCGGCGGGGTGACCGCATCTGCGGTCCCAGCACTACCAGCCAAAATCGCATCTGCGACCCTCATGGCCGCTTCTGTGGCTCCGCACCTGCGGCCAAAACCTCGCAGGTGCGGTTACACCAGATATCAGCTGCTTCAATTCTCCATCAAATTTCAATTTTTGATCCGTTGACCATCCGGAATCCACCCGAGGCCCCCGGGACCCCGTCCAATCACACCAACCAGTCCCAAAACATATTACGGATTTGCGCGAGGCCTCAAATCATATCAAACAACGCTAAAATCATGAATCAATCTCCAATCCAAGCTTAATGAACTTTAGAATTTCAAACTTCTACATTCGATTCCGAAACCTATCAAATCTCGTCCGATTGACCTTAAATTTTGCATTCAAGTCATATTTGACATTACGGACCTACTCCAACTTCCGGAATTGGAATCCGACCCCGATATCAAAAAGTCCACTTCTGGTCAAACTTCTCAAAAACCTTCAAATTTCTATCTTTAGCCAAATGACTCCAAAACGACCTACAGACCTCCGAATTCACTTCCGATTGCGCTCCCAATACCGAAATCACCATATGGAGCTATTCCCAAACTCGAAATCCCAAACGGATATTAATAACACTAAAATGCACTTCAACCCAAACTTATGAAATTCCTCCAAAAATGCTAACTTCCACAATAGGTGCCGAAATGTTCCCGGATCTTCCAAAACCCGATCCGGACATACGCCCAAATCCGAAATCATCATACGAACTTGCTGGAACCTTCGAATCCCGATTCCGAGGTCGTTTATTCAATGATTCAATCTTAGTCGATTCTTCCAACTTAAAGCTTCCGAAATGAGAATTCTCTTTCCTAATCAACTCCGAACTTCCCGGAATTCAATTCCGGCCATACGTACAAGTCGTAATACCTGAAGTGAAGCTACTCAGGGCCTCAAACCGCTGAACGACGCGCTAGAACTCCAAACGACCAGTCTTGTCGTTACAAGTAGTTGCCCTGGTAATTTTGAATCAAGAAAACTACTATGTTTTTTGTGTGTTAATGAAGAAAAACAAGGAGGACTTGGGGTTAAAAAATTTGAGCGTTTATTGTGGTATGAAAGATAGTTTTTGCATGACGGATTGCTCATCATAGGATAGAAGTATTTAACATTGAAGAGAGCTAGGAAGAAGAAATCGGCCACATTTTGATTTCAATAGGTGCAAAATTTGAAACAAAATGTCTCCTATTTCACTGAACAACATGAGAAAGACGAAATTTTTTGGATGAATTCTTAAATTTGTGAACAAATTGCGAATCATTATCATTACTTAATTACTGCTAAGGGGTAAAACAACCAATGAGTTGAGAAGGCATTCTATCATCTCTTAAACAGGAAAAGAAGAGAAATATTTGATAAAGAATGAGAACAAAAATTATGGACGAGAAGGCGATGGTAATTGAAGAAGTAAAAAGAAATTAGAGCATATAGTCATGATTATGTTACTGTTAATGATGTCTTGAGGCAATATTTTTCCTAGAGTTTCTGTTCTTGAGCTCCTTAATTTTATAATTTTCCATATTCTTTGCCTTGAAAAGGACCATCATTTTATGTCATTTAGGAAAGATGATACAATCCAACTTATATGAGGTAGTGGCAAAGCCAGAAATTTCTTCAAGGGTACTCAAACTATTGAAATAAGTATTTTAAAAAATCCCGACAATGAGTGTTTAATGTATGTTGTATATCTCTAAAACCTAATATTTTACCTATATATACAGTGTAATTTTTCGACGAAGGGTGATAAACTGATACCCTTAGAAAAGTGCGCTTCGCCCCTGATATGAGTGTGAGGTAGCTTATTACATAATTATTTAGTACCATAGTCTTATAAGTTCTATTAGGAACTTCATTTCTTAGGTCATATTTCTTACAGCACTAACAATAATTATATTTATAGAGCCATCTGTCTATGGATGTGTGAGTGGGAACAATATGTAATAGCTGTCTAACTGTGGTACTTATCTTAGTTTACATGTATTTATTTATTATCTTCATAGTATTAGATGATTATAATGATCCTTATTGATCATTAACTTGTGTTTTTTTTTTAATGTATAATCATTTATTCAAAATTTTGCTTTAAGACATTATTATATGCAAACGTGTATTACATGACTCATAATACACGTGAAACGCATGCGTAGAGAGACTAGTATATATATATATATA
>NW_017675478.1:11181-48282 GCF_001879085.1 Nicotiana attenuata | reverse complement strand
TATATATATATATATATATATATATATATATATATATATATATATATAAAAGTAAAGGACTTCTGTACAATCAAAAAGTCGAAAGCATAAAACCGCAGCTAAACCCATTATTTTGGTCTTTTGCAGAGAATCCAAGATGATAAATTACAGTAGTCGTATACGACAAAAAACATCATTAGCTTAAAAGAATCTTCAGAATGATGGCCTTACTAAAGGTAAAACTCAAAGTTTCGATATATCATGAAAAATCTGCTAATGGGGTTAAAAAATGAAAACCTTGAAGTCAACTTTTGAAACTGATAGGAGAGAAAGATAATGGACAAATGGACAGGATGAAGAAAATCAAAGACAACCACATATAATAAATAATCTGTAATATTTCTTTCTAAGAGTAGCTATCAGATCCAAAAATTATTGCTAAGTTTTGGGTTTGTAATATGATGAGATGGAGAAGAAAAAGTGTGTCCCTATAGGAACAGAATAAAGCAACATGAGACCGAGCTTGCGATTATATTTCCGACAGCCTCTGGATTAGACCAGCCTTTCTCCAACATATATAAACCCCATTTTCTTTTTTGGTTTCTCATTCACTATGGTACCCTGTTTTTAAGTTTGACTAATTCAATTTATGCTTAAAAAAATATATTTTTAAGATAAAACGCTCCCTGTTAAAAGGCGATTTCCACTTAAAGGTCCAACTCAATATATAACCCCAACTCACACGTCTATGTTCGACGTGTTCAGTTCCTAACCACATATATTCTTTTCATCTAGCTAACTCCTTGCGTATCATGGAGAGATTAGGCTTTTCTCCCACTCTCAAATTTTATAAGCATATTTTAAAATCATGCATAAGTTTCATAAATCTCCATTATTTTTAACTTTCCTGTCCAGCCAAATTATTGGGACAAAATGAAACTGCTTCATCAAAAAACTAATTTGCATTTATAAGTAAAACATTTGATTTTAAAGGTATATAATATAACGTGACTTTCCAGTGAAGAAAATGTATATATATGCATACAGCATACTATATATTATAACTTTCAAATGTATCAAGAACAAAGACTTGAATTACTAGAAGTAAAAATAAAACACAGGGCGCCATCGATCCTTATGCTAACCAAAAATTAAGAATAATATATACTCCAAGTATAACTGAATGAGCTAATCTGTTATATTTTAAAATTTTAAATCAAGGAAATCAGTAACTCCTATATCTAAAAAAATGAGCCCCTCAGCACAACAACCACCCCCCTCCCGCAGATCCAACGAAACAAAACAAGACGATGAGGTTGGTAAGAGAATTTATATATGAAGAAGACAGTATGGTGTATGTTTGAAGAACAAGAGCCATATGTTAAGTTTATACATTAAAGCAGTCAAAGGCCATCAAAACCAAAATAAAGATACAGATGATAATGTGCAATTAGCTCCAGCACAATGGAACATGTGAAAGATCAAGAGAAGATGACAAATAGGAAACCGCAACCTTATTTGCATGTTGAACACGTACACCAATTCTTCACCAAAAAATTCATCAATGTGATCATTTGATAGTAAAACACAAGTTAGCTGACGAAATCAAGAAAATGCCAGAAAGAACATAGCTCCATATTTTAATAGTCAATTAAGACTCACATAGCTAGTAGTTCTACTAAGAGAATTTAATACAATAAGATATTGATGCTTAGACAGTTCAGGAAATGGACATCCAGCTAAGAATACAGCACGAAAAGAAAAAAGGACAAGAACAAGTGAAAAATCATATGGAATATTCAGGTGGAAAAATAGAAAAAAAAAATAAGGTTATATAAAAAGGTCTAGATATCCTACGTGAGTAGTTCTAAATCTCAACTAGATCATCAAATTACGATAATTAACTACTCTAGGTAAAATAAATTAGGGTTTTTTACCAAGAGCGTGCTTGTTATTGTGCATCCAAACCTTGAAAACTTGTCTCCTAATATTTGTCTCTGCACAAAACTGCTGCACTGCTGCCTCATTTTCCTTCTGAATACGCCATCCTAATCCTTCAGCAAAAGCAAACATTTTCTCCTTTTGGTCTTGTGTGAACTTTGTCCTAAACCTCTTTCTAGAACCACTCCCACCCCCACCACTACTACTAGGGTTAGATACATAATCTTCAATATCCTCTCTTGAAGAAATTGATGGTAATGCCAATGGTCTTTGGAGATAACGATATGGGTAGTGGTGGGGTGGGTGGTGGAGGATGGGTGGTGGGGTAGGGTGGTGGAAGTTTAATATTTCTCCTTCAACTTCTTTACGGTGGAAATTTCTGTGACAATTACAAGCAGCACATTTTAGAGCATCTAAACTACCTTCTTCACCTGCAGGCAAAAATTCTCCGCAGCCATCTACAGCTTGTCCACCTATACCTACGGCATGATTTTTTAAGCACTCCCTATATCTAGGACTAGGAACAATGTTTTTTCTTATAGTTGCAGCTGCTTGTGAAATTGGACCACCTTCTCCAAATTCTTGGTAATTATTCTCAGTTGTTGCTGGTATTTGAGAAATATTAGCAATTTCCTCTTCTTGGTCTTCATGTTCTTCATCAAATTCCATCTTCTATTCTTTGAACCCACCTACCTACCCAACTTTTGTCTATGCTCTTTAGCTATATATACATATAATTATTGGATTTAACCCAAAACTGAATTTATAGATAAGGTAAAAGTTTGAACTTTGACTATATACTTGTGGAGGCGGAGTTGTATGTATAAATTAGGTAGTGAGGGTTAGGGTGAGGAAAGAGAAGATTAGTGATTATGGGGAAGATGATCCCAGCAAAAGATAAAGAGGAATTTGAGAGTGTGGACACAAATTACAAGCCTGCAAAAAAACAGAAAGGAGTTTACTTTTTCTTTTATACTTGAAAAAACAGTAAAGTTTGCTGTAGTGTGATCAAAAGATTACGTGTTTGAACTGTGAAAATAATATTTTTATATAAATATAAGGTAAGGTTGCGTTTATTTTATGACTCGATTCTTTTCCTGACTCGCGCATAGGAAAGGTTAAAGCACCATGCTGTCCTTTTCTATTCTTGATATTATACTTTTTTTTCCCTCTATCTCACTCTCTCTTTCTTTTTCAACCCTAAAGTTTACTAAACATGTGGAGGTAATTAATGGAGTGAAGTGGAAATTTTTTACTGGTTTGTAGGCAGTAAATCATGTGCTCCCTCCTGTGAGAGCATTCACTGTTATTGCTTAATTTGTTGAAAAAATGAGAATATTTTGGCTTAGAGAGGTAAAAAGTGAAAGAGGGTCTTCTGAGATTACTTTTCAGTAAGCATGAGAATGGAAAAAAGTTGGCATGTTTGCTCTGTATAGTGACGTCTTGTACGCCTGGCAATAGCCTATTCACATGGAAACATTTTCTCTAAGAGGTTGTTTGGTAGGATGTATTCAAATAGTGCTGAATAAGGTATTGTTTGTAACTAATTTTTAACATATGAAAAATAAACTGTAATCACAAAATAAGAGAAAAATATTTTTACTAATTAATTGTGAGTACAATTCTGTTTCTCCCTTGATTCTTCTCTCCTGATTATCTCCCTGATTCGAGGGCTGAAGCAGTGTATTTCTCAAATGTAGGATGATGCAGACTTCCTGGGAATGTATTTGATCTCCAGCTTCTTGAACTATTTGATTATCAAGAAGTATCAGACCATATTTGAGGATATATTTGATCTCCGGCTTCTTGAACTATTTGATTGTCAAGAAGTATCCGGCCATATTTTGATCTTTCTGTGAATATTCCAAGAGTTTATGGGATTTTTGAGACACCTCTTCAAGGAAATATGTATCCCTTTATATATGTGTGAGTTAGGGTTTAGGGTAGAGTAACCTCCAAGAAACCCTAATAGACTCCTAAGATTTCAAGAGTCCTGTAGTATCTTTAATTTAGGATTTGGCTTGATCCCTTAAAATTTCGATGTCTACAAATGCCCCCTACTTCAAGGTTTGTCGGGGTGTAGGCTTGCCGAAACTTTAAGACGAGGCTTGAAGTACTCGACCATCGCAAAACTTGAGTTTTCGATTTACAGGAGGAAGAGATGAAGGGCATAACCGGTCCCACTGGGTGTGCCAATTTGTTTGCAACTAATTTTCAACATATGAAAAAGAAACTGCAATCACAAAATAAGAGAAAAATATTTTTACTAATCAATTGTGAGTACAATTCTATTTCTCACTTGATTCTTCTCTCCTGATTATCTCCCTGATTCGAGGGTTGAAGCCGTGTATTTCTCGAATGTAGGATGATGCAGACTTCCTGGGGATGTATTTGATCTCCAGCTTCTTGAACTATTTGATTATCAAGAAGTATCAGGCAATATTTGAGGATATATTTGATCTCCAGCTTCTTGAACTATTTGATTGTCAAGAAGTATCCGACCATATTTTGATCTCTTTATGAATATCCCAAGAGTTTATGGAATTTTTTAGACACCTCTTCAAGGGAATATGTATCTATATAGGTGTGAGTTAGGGTTTAGGGTAGAGTAACCTCCAAGAAACCCTAATAGACTCCTAGGATTTCAAGAGTCATCTAGTATCTTTAATTTAGGATTTGGCTTGATCCCTTAAGATTTCGATGTCTACAGGTATATTAGTAATACAAGGAACAATAATATATGGGTTAGTTATGCAAGTATTAGTTATGCCAAAATTATATTTTATTCAGTGTTTGGTATGGTATATTAAAATTTAAAATGCATTACATAATTTTTAAGAAAATTAGATCTTTACAAAAATGCCCACCATATTCTTTAGCTTTAAGAGACTTTAAGGATAATTTTGTCTTTAACTATGCTAATGCATGCATTAATAGCCTTGGTATTGCTAATACCATGGTTTGCTATGTATTAGTTATACATATGATAATACCAAATTGGTTGTATAACTAATACTTGTATTAGTAATACATAGATTGAAAAAGCATACCAAACAAGGGATTAGTAGTACCAAAAACTAATACATACATTATTTTCACTAATGGATTCTACCAAACAACGCCAAAGTTTCATTACCTTTGTCACTTTTCAGCTTTATGGATACGTTAGAAATTATGAATTTAAGCTATTTCTATAAACATGATCATGTAAACAATATTTACATTTCTATTGTCTGATCTTTAAGAAAAAAATGTAGTATCTGTCTTCATTTTAATTAGATTATAAACTCAAAACTTTTATAAATTATTATTCTTTCCGTTCAAATTTACGTGAGGTTGCTTGACTGAGCACGAAATTTAAAAGAAAAAAAGATTTATGAAACATTTCGTCTAAAACAAGCCATAGAAAATTCTGTGTTTATAAATCATTTTATTAGAGGTAAAATAAAAAATTAGAAGTTAATTTTTTTTAAATATAAAAACGTATCAACTTTTACAAACTAAAAAGAAAAGAATATCACATAAATTAGGACTGATGAGGTATGATAAAAATTTATTTACTCCCGGTGATTACACCAAATTATTTGAAGTGTGATATGTGCTTACGTAAGGACTTAGCCTCTCCAGGCTCAAACTAACCAACCACAAAACGGCATCACCTCTCATATAAGTCCTCGTATAGAGCAACGTGGATGCTCGACTGATAGATGTTGTTGTAGGCGAACTCCGCGAGCGGTAAAAACTGATCCCATGAACCCCCAAAATCGATGACACATGCACATAACATGTCCTCCACGATCTAAATAGTGTGCTTGGACTACTCATCCGTTTATGGATGAAATGTCGTACTCGGCTTGACCTGTGTGCCCAACTCACACAGCACGCCAAAAATGAGATGTGAACTGCGTGCCTTGATTTGAGATAATAGACACCGGCACACCATGAAGACAAACAATCTCACGAAAATAAATCCGAGCCAGCTGCTATGAAGAGTAGGTTGTCATGACCAGAATAAAGTGTGCAAACATGGTCAGTCTATCCACAATGAACCACACTGCATCAAATATCCTGAAGGCCCGTGGAAGTCCAACTACAAAATCCATAGTGATACACTCCAACTTCCACTCCGGTATATCAAGTCTTTGAAGCAAACCACCCAGACTCTAATGCTTGTACTTAACTTGCTGACAGTTCAAACACTAATCAGAATACTCCACAATGTCTTTCTTCATTCTTTTCCACCAGTAATGCTATTTCAAATCATGGTACATATTCGCGGCGCCCGGATGAATGGAATACTGCAAACTATGGGCCTCCTCAATAATCAACTCACACCTATCAACATTTGGAACAGAGATCCGACCCCGCATCCTCAACACCCCGTCATCACCAATAATAACCTCCTTAGCATCATCGTGCTGCACCATGTCCTTAAGGACAAGCAAATAGGGATCATTATACTAACACACCCTGATGCGCTTGAACAAAGAGGACCGTGAAACCACGCAAGCAAGAACTTGGCTAGGCTCCGAAACATCCAACCTCACGAACCTGTTGGCCGAAGGCTGAACATTCACAGCTAACGCTCTCTCCCCAAATGGAATAAAGACAAGACTACCCATCCTCTCAGCCTTCCTATTCAAAGCATCGGCTACCACATTGACCTTCCCGGGATGATAAAGAATGGTGATATCATAGTCATTTATAAGCTCCAACCACCCTTGTTGCCACATTGATCCGTGAACACCTCACATGACACACCATACCGATAGTGCCTCAAATTCTTTAGCGCATGAATAATGGCTAACAACTCTAAATTATGTACCGGTTGTTCTTCTCATGGGGCTTCAACTGACGCAAAGCATAAGCAATTACTCTACCCTCCTGCATCAACACACACCCAATGCTAACCCGTGAAACATCACAATAAACTGTATAAGAACCCGATATTGAAGGTAAAACTAGAACTGGAGTTGTAGTCAAGGTAGTCTTGAGCTTCTAAAATCTCTCCTCAAACTCGTCAGACCACCTGAATGGGGCACCTTTCTTAGTCAATCTAATCAAAGGAGCTGCGATAGATAAAAACCCCTCCACGAAAAGGCAATAAAACTTAGCCAAGCCTAGTAAATTCCGGATCTCAGTAGCGGTAGAAGACATAGGACAACTCTGAGCTTCCTCAATCTTCTTCGGATCCACCTTAATCCCCTCGATGGATACTATATGACCAGAGAATGCCATCGAATCAAGCCAAAACTCACACTTGGAGAATTTAGCATATAATTTCTTCTCCCTCAACGTCTGAAGCACGATCTTAAAGTGTTGTGCATGATCCTCTCGGCCGTGAGAATACACCAATATATCATCAATGAACACGATGAAGGAATCATGATATGGCTAGAATACGTTATTCATCAAGTGCATAAAGGCTGCTAGGGCATTGGTCAACCCAAAAGACATCACCAAAAACTCATAGTGACTATATCGGGTCCTGAAAGCCGTCTTCAGAATATCTAAAGCCCGAATGTTCAGCTGATGATACCCCGATCTCAAGTCAATCTTCGAAAATACCCTAGCACCCTGAAGTTGATCGAACAAATCATCAATACGCGGTAGTGGGTACTTGATCTTGATAGTAACCTTGTTCAGCTGCCTGTAGTCAATACACATCCTCATAGAGTCGTCTTTCTTTTTCACAAATTGAGCTGGAGCACCCGAAGGCGAGACCCTGGATCTGACGAAACCCTTATCAAGCAACTCCTAAAGTTGTTCCTTTATTCTTTCAATTCCACTAGTTCATGCGATATGGTGGAAAAGAGATGGGATGAGTACCCGACACCAAATCAATACAAAAATCAATATTCCTGTTGGGTGGCATGCCCGATAGGTCTGCTGGAAACACATTTGAAAACTCTTTCACTACCGTAACTGACTCAATGGTAGGAGTATCAGTACTAACATTCCTCACAAAGGCTAAGTATGATAAACACCCCTTCTCAAACATCATTTGTACCTTTAGAAAAGACACCACCCTACTAGGAACGTGCCCCAATGAACCCTTCCATTCCAACCTCGGCAACCCCTGCACAGCCAACATTATGGTCAGCGTGATAATCGAGAATAGCTTGATATGACGACAACCAGTCCATGCCTAAAATCATATCAAAGTATACCATATTAAGTAACAGAAAATCAACCCTAGTCTCATAACCCTCAATGGTAACCAAGCACGAACGATAGACACGACCTATCATAATAGAATTCTCAACGGGCGTAGACACATAAACATGGGTACTCAAAGAATCACGAGATATATCCAAATATGGAGCAAAATAGGATGACAAATACAATAAGGGGAACCCGGATCAAATAGAACTGATGCATCTCTATGACAGACCACAACAATACTTGTGATGACAGCATCTGATGCGACAACCTCCTTCCTACCAGGAAAGGCATAACAACAGGCTTGCCCTCCCCCTATAGGACGTCCTCTACCCACTTGTCTACCACCCCTAGTTGGTTGTGCAGGTGTAGCAATAACTAGAGTAGCAACTATAGCCAGAGTACCCTATAGAGGTGCACCTTACCGTAGTCTGGGATAGCGCCTTACCATATGCCTGGTATCACTACACTCAAAATAACCTCTCTCGGAGAGCGACTGCTGGAACTGAGTCTGACCCGAATGAATAGAATAACATTCGCGGCTCTAGCATGGCCCCTTAATGTAGCACGTGCACTGCCTCTGCCTTGGCCCCGATCTCTAGCAACACCGGTACCAGGGGCAGCAAATCGTCAGTAACTGAAGCTCATGTCCTAACCATCTGTGAGGAAATAGAAATACAAAGACTCAAATTCGGAATTCAATTAATTTCGCATGATAAGGAATGAAAGAAGTGGATTCTCTAATAGATCCGCAACCTCTAAAAGATAAGTAGAGATATCTCCGTACCTACCCGCAATACTCTGCTAAACTTGCTTATGACTCATAGTATCTATAAACCTAGAGCTCCGATACCAACTTATCACGACCCAAACTCCCACATTAAGGATCATGATGGAACCTAGTCTATAAGACTATGTAAGCCTAACACACAATGGATCAATAGAATTAAACCACTTCACTATTAAAACAAAAACTGATAAAGTCATAACAAAACCAATAGCAGAATATAATAATCATACATCCCCAAAACCGGTAGTGCGAAGTCATAAGCTATATTGTGAGTAGATTAGAAATCTCAAATACATTATTGTTTTGAAAGACAAATAACAATAATAAGGAAAGACAATGGAAGGTAACTCTGAAGCATGCGAGCAGAATAACAGGTATACCTTCAAGTCTCTGCAACTCTAGCTCAACTCTCTACTGTCCGACACGATCCGAAGTACCTACATCTACACAAAAATATACAGAAGCATAGTATGAGTACACCATAAATGGTACGTAGTAAGTATCCAGACTAACCTTGGTGGAGTAGTGACGAGGTTCAAGTTAAGATACTAACTAGACATATAACCCATGAAGAATATCAATATAAAGCTAACAACGGAGCATAATCATAAATGCTAATAAAAAGGTATGTATGTGATAACACGGTAAATTAACCAAAATAAGTAAAACACAAAGTGAAAACAGTTAAGGAAACAATGATATGCTCAAAACATCAAGCCATTTTAGCACAAGGATAACAGTAAGAATCACCTAGAGGTACCACACCTCGTAATCACAAATCACCATTTACCCTTATGACACCGTGTGAGCTTCACATTTTTAAAATATTTTCTCGAAATAGCTTCATGCGCTTTAGCCCCCTTATCTCGCTGTATGTGCATCACAATGAAGTATTTTTCCTTACTAGCACCACACGCATAAGCCCCCCTTATCTCGCCGCATGCACATCAATATACACAACACCCTTATGTCGCCGCATGCTCATCAATCACAACACAACAATCAACTGCACACAACGTGCCCATATGCGATTATATTGATAAGCCATTAATACCAATGCCTGAACAATACATAGCCCATGGCTCAATAACAATGTGTACAAGAATTTAAACAACAACACAAGAGTACGGAAAGTAAATCAACAATGGAATATGCTTCATTTAACAACAATTTCAATTCAAAGCATATTAAGCCTAGAGTCTCATCCGGTCAATTACCACACAGAAGCCTATGTACACACTCATCACCTTGTGTAAATGTCTTTTCACATAGTACAACTAGTGCAAATAGACCAAGTCCTAGAGGTAATTTCTCCCACACAAAGTTAGGCAATATATTTACCTTAATTAGGTCAATTCAACACTCAAAAATAGCTTTTTCTTTAAAATTCACCTCCCCGCGACTCAAATCTGACAAAAAATGACTTAATATCATCAAACAATGCAACATGAACCAATTCTGATTAATAAAGCTAAGGTCTTTACACATTTCTCCAAAAGTCAACAAAAGCCAACCTCGGGCTCGCCCAGTCAAAACCTTGAGTCAAAGGGTAGATCTTGACTGTTCATCACCCCACGAATCCATATATGTTTTGGGTTTTAAAATCCGAGTCCAATTCAATTCTCAAATCTTAAATTTTTTTTCTTCTAAATATAGTAAAAAATTCTCAAAATTTCTCTTCAAATCTAATGATTTATATGTTAAATATCATAAATAATCATATTATATAATCAAAAGTGCATCAAAATCATGTTATGTTCCCAATAGTTTGGCATGAAAATCTCCACCCACCGAGTCTAGGGCTAAAAAAATATAATAAAATGATACTAAGTCCTAAAATCCCAGTCTTTTGTTCAGCAACTGATGTCGCAAATGCGACCATGATATTACAAATGCGATCAGAAGATCGCAATTGCGCTGCATGACAAACCTAAGTAATGTCGCAATCGTGACACTGACTTCGAATTTGCGAAGTCAACCCCCTTCGCAAAAGCGACCTGTCCTGCCAAAGGCCAACCTTCGCAATTGCAATGAAGGCGTCATAATTGCGATATATGAGATCCCCTACCAACTTTGTAATTGCGATGCTGGTGCTCGCAATTGTGATAACTGCAGCACCAGCACACCAACAACCTGAAACGAGTCCAAACCAATCCAAAATATGTCTGAAACTTACCCGAGCTCCCGGGGCTCCATATCAAACATCCACACAAGTCAAAAAAAATCATACGAACTCGCTTGCATGTTAAAAATATTAAAATATCATCCAAAACCACGAATCAGACATCAAAACACATGAAATTTCATAATGAACTTAAGAATCGCTAGAATCACAACCACGCGTCCGATTTCTATCAAACTAATTCAGAATGATACCAAATATTACAGACAAGTTCCAAATAACAAAATAGACCTATTGCAAGTCCTGAAACCTAAATTCGAACCCGATAGCCACAAATTCAACCTACGGTTATGCTTAAGAAATTTTTAGACCTTCAAATTGCCAACTTTTGGCAAAACAAGCCAAATCAACCTAGGAACCTCGCAAATCAAATCCAGGCATATACCTAAGTCCAAAATTACCATGTAAACCTATTGAAACCATCAAAGTACCATTTCAGGGTAATTTTCACAAAAGTTAAACTTCAGTCAATATTTCAAACTTAGGCTTTCAAACTAAGAGTCAATTGATCTAATTTAACCCAACACCCTCCCTACCCCCCCCCCCCCCCGAAACTGAAACCACCCATCCCTGCATGTTTTAAAACCACAAATACACATACGATAAGCTTCAAAAGGGGAAACGGTATTCAAATACACAAAATGACCAGTCAGGTCATTACACTCTTTCCTTCTTCGAACTCATTCCATGCTATAAAAATTATTCAAATTTAGTGGTTGTGCTTACATTTCTTCCTTGCCCAATTCCCCACAGCTTTTTCTAGATATCCCCTCCATCCTGCTGGATATCTCCATTTTTTCCAGAAAGCTCATGAGATCTTTGATATTTGGAGAGTATTTTTTGAGTAAAATTGCTTGGGCATTGATCTCAATAGATATATTCGTCCATATTTTTAGCTGGTAAGTGATAAATCTGTTGTTGTTTTATAATTGGAAGGATATGATTTTTTGGTTCTTTAATTAAATTTATTGTACCATATTGACCGTTCTTTATTTATTATAAATAAAAAAAATTATTAACCCTAGTCTGCTAATTTATTATAGATAATTTTGTATCTTATTAGCGGCAGTGTACTAGGTTGGGGTGACTCTTAATTTATTATATTATTAGCCTTAGTCTTGTGGGTGTGGAGGATGTTATCGGAGTAGGTGAAGATTATTTGGATGAATGGGTGGAGACTTCAAATTACTCAATTTAGCGTCCGAGGACAAAGGTAACAGTACTCATTTATAATTGCCTATGCCTCATCTTTTGAAGGGTGTGTTCTACCCTTATGTTGTAATAACGAAACTCTAGTTTTTGAATAATACAACACCCCCAGTATATTTGGGAAAATTTTATTAAAAAAAGGGAAATCTACCTATAAATAATTAGTTGAAAGCACTACTGAAAGTGGTCGGTAAATGCTCATTAGGCAACGTGTCAATTAGTGTTGTATTGGGAAAAATCAAGTTAACATATGGGATTAATTATGCGTTGACATGTCAGCACACTTAGATCAATAAAAGAATGACAGTTGGCAAAGAATAGTTGAAGAGACACGAGCCTTAACAGGCACGGGCAGAGGATCAAGAAAACAGGAAGGAACGGTTACTCGAACCTCTTGGTAATTTGAAGAGACATCGGAGGAATGAACCTAGATAGCACAAAGTACAGATACGTATTATCCGTAATGAACGAGCGTCAATGATGGAAAACGTTATAGAATCTTCACGAAACAATTACGATTGCTAATTATAACGTTACATTAATGATATTAATTACTCATAATGGCTCTGTTATGAGAGGAAAGAATCATATTACTTAGAAATAGCTATAAAAGGAGAGGAATAAACATTTGTAAAAAAACAGAATATTATTGGAATACACTGATTTACTTTGCTTTCTTTTACTCAGCTATCGTTTATTTCAATTCTTCTTGTTTGTTCCAAATTTGATTATCAGTAACCCGAGTTCTTCTAAAAGTTAAGCTTTGACCCGAATTTTCTATTTTCTAGTTAAACAAATTGGTTCCGTTACCGGGAATCTGATAATCTTTTACTTTCTAAATCGATTTTTTCATCAAATCAATCATGTCGAATGTCAATGACAACAATCAAGGAGAACATCAACACCACCTGAATCAGCAAGGCGATGAAAATCCGGTCCCTTCCCCACGAAATTCTCCTCGACAATCTCGAGAAGGAACTCCTGATGGATCTCAGTCAAATGTGAATGATCAATTTGAAAATGATGAGGCTATTAATGAAGCTTTGAAAAATTTAATCGCTCAACAGGTCAGCAATGCTCTTGAGGCCTTCGCTAACTAGCTGCGAGTTGTGCCGCCAACATCAACTCCAAACAACAACACCTTAGAAAATCCTCGCTCAGGACTCGTCAACTCGGGCAGTAGAGGAACTCCTAGCGAATCTCGTGATGGAGGGTCAGGTAACCCAGTTAATTCAGATTTACAAAATTTAGTACTAACTTTGCAGAAACAACTCAAGGAGCAGAGTGACCGCATAGAGCAAATACCTGGAGTGCCGCCTGTAACCAAGGGAATAGATATGGAAAAATACTCACAATAACCTTGGAAGCCAAGTGCTGCTCCTCTACCAATTCTGAAGAAATTCAAGATGCCCGATATTCCGAAATATGATTGAACAACTGATCCACGGGATCACGTAACTGCATTCACAACCGGTGTAAAAGGCAACGACTTGACCAAGCAAGAAATTGAATCAGTACTGGTCAAAAAATTTGGAGAAACACTCACTAAGGGAGCATTAACATGGTATTCTCTTTTACCCGAAAATTCTATAAATTCTTTTGCTGAACTTGCAGATTCATTCATCAAAGCACACTCGGGAGCTCAAAAAGTTGAGAAAAGAATTGAGGACATTTTCAAAATAAAGCAAGGAGATACGAAGCTGCTTAGGGAATTCGTAGACAGATTCCAGCGTGGGAGGATGATGTTGCCACGTGTACCAGATAACTAGGGAGCTATGGTATTTGCCAGCAATCTAAATGAAAAACGTTCAGAAGCCACGAGGAGACTCAAGGAAAGTTTACGAGAATTTCCAGCAACAACTTGGAATGATGTTTATAACAGATATAGCACGAAGCTGCGGATAGAAGAAGATACCATCATTCAATCTCGAAGGGATGAAAGGGTAAGTTCAAGGTGAACTGAGACTGAAAAAAGGTCCGAAAAAAATAGGTATGAGCCTTACATGGGACCAGCAGGAAGAGACTCACGTTCAAAATAGGAAAACCCAAGGTACGATAATAGATCAAGAGAGAGAGTCAGGTTCATCATCAAGGTTTGGAAAAGAACGAAACGCGCGAGAGACGCGAGATGATGACAAAAGCTCGAAGGCAAAGATCGGCGGTTACAGTTTTAATGTTAGCACATCTGAGTTGGTGGATATTTTAAGGAACATGGGAAACAAGGTACGATGGCCAAAAGAAATGAGATCAAACCCGAACAGGCGAAATCCTGATTTTTGGTGCAAGTTTCACAACGATCACGGTCACAAATCAGCGGATTGTAGATTGCTGCAAGGTGAAGTAGAACATTTATTGAAACAAGGATATTTAAATGAATTATTTAGTGAAAAGGGAAAGCAGGCATGTATGAAAAATGGGCAGGCCCCCAAAACCCCCTTCACCAAAAAGGACAGTTAATGTCATAAGTGGAGGAGAATAGATCAGTGGCGTAACATATACGGCAGCGAGGAAGGTGTCAAAAATAATAGTTACACACGGGAAGCGAGTTCGACAGGTTTTGGAAGAAGATAGTATTACATTTGATGATGCAGATGCAGATGGCGTGCTAACCCCACATAATGATGCACTAGTAATATCTTTACTTATACATGAAACTAATGTGAAACGAGTTTTGGTTGATCCGGGTAGTTCCGTGAATATCATTCTGTTAAGAGTGGTAAATGAGATGCAAGCTGATGATAAGCTAATACCCAAGGCTCATACATTGTCCGTTTTTGACAACTCGAGCGTCTTAACAAAAGGCGAGATAATAATCACCACATTCACCGAAGGAGTAGTAAAATATACCAAATTTCAAGTGGTAGAAATGGATATGGCTTATAACAGGATTCTTGGTAGACCATAGATTCATGAGATGGATGTTGTTCCATCTACTTTGCATCAAGTTATCAAATTTCCATCACGATGGGGGATACGGAAAATCCGTGGTGACCAACAAGCTTTACCAAAAATTAATTATGTGGCAGACTCAAATGCAGAAAGGGACGAAAAATAGCAATCACAGAATGCAGTTGAGGACGCATCAACACGAACCTCAACTGAAGATGGGCAAACAGATGTAGATTTGAGGCCCAATACTATTCAGGAACCAGAGGAAAATGAGAATATCAAAACAACGATCGAAGGATTGGAGGTTGTGGATCTATTTGAACATTGGCCAGACAGAAAAGTCTACATTGGAATCAACCTCAGCCCGGAAATAAAACGTAAGTTGATTGAATTTTTAAAAGCTAACGCATATTGTTTTGCTTGGTCCCATTCAGATATGAGAGGTATACCACCGAAGGTAATGACCCGTAAATTAAATGAAGATCCATCGTACCTACCTGTCAAGAAAAAGAAAAGGAAGCAAGGCTCCTTCAAGAACCGGGTGATTCAAGATGAAGTACAAAAACTTTTGAAAATTGGGTCTATCCGCGAGGTAAAGTATCCAGATTGGTTGGCTAATACTATTGTAGTACCTAAAAAGAATGGTAAGTGGCAAGTTTGTGTAGATTATACTGATCTAAATAAAGCTTGCCCTAAAGAATCTTTTCCATTACCACACATAGATCAACTAATTGATGCTATTGCAGGGCATGAATTGTTAAGTTTCTTAGATGCCTATTCAGGATATAATCAGATTAAAATGGATCCTCTAGATGAAGAAAAGACTTCCTTCATCACAGACAGGGGGACTTACTGTTACAAAGTAATGCCATTCGGACTCAAGAATGCTGGGGCCACATATCAAAGATCGGTGACCAAAATGTTTCAAGAATACCTAGGGAAAACCATGGAGGTTTATATAGATGATATGCTGGTCAAGTCACAACAAGCAGGGGATCATATTCGACACTTGTCTGATATATTTCAGATTCTTCGTAAATTTAACATGAAATTAAACCCTGAGAAATGCGCGTTTGGAGTGTCATCAGGTAAGTTCTTGGGATTTCTTGTTTCTAACCGTGGCATTCAAGTAAATCCCACGTAGATTAAAGCTATTGAAGAAATTCCGGATATACTCACGAGTAAAAAAGAAGTACAGAGACTGGCAGGAAGAATAGCTACTTTGGGAAGATTTATTTCCAAGTCATCGGAAAAATGCTTCAGGTTCTTTTCAGCTCTAAAAAAGCAAGATCAATTTGAATGGACTGAAGAATGTCAACGGGCGCTTAAAAATTTGAAAGTATACCTATCAAATCCACCATTGCTCGCAAAACCAAAAGATGGGGAAAAACTACTCATTTACCTTGCTGTTTCAGAAGTAGCGGTAAGTGCTATGTTAGTTCGAGAGGACCAAGGTAAATCGAGAGGACCAAGGTAAACAATCTCCGATTTATTATGTTAGTAAGTCATTATTAGATATTGAGACTCGATATCCTCATCTAGAAAAACTTGCACTCGCGTTAATTATGGCATCTAGGAAGTTAAGGCCTTATTTTCAATATCATCCTATCTCTGTAGTAACTGCTTATCCCTTACATAACATACTGCACAAACAAGAGTTATCAGGTAGACTAGCCAAATGGGCTATAGAGCTAAGCGAATATGACATTACATATAAACCAAGAACTGCAATAAAGTCACAAGTTTTAGCAGATTTTGTGGCAGATTTTAGCCAGGGAATACAACTGGAGGCAGAAAAAGAACTGCAGGTATTTAACGGGTCTAACCCAGGTACTTGGACCTTATTTACTAATGGTTCATCAAATGTAAAAGGAGCAGGTCTAGGCATTGTTTTGGTACCACCTACGGGAGAAACTATACGACAAGCCATAAAATATCATCCTATTACTAATAATAAGGCATAATATGAAGCTGCGATTGTAGGTTTAGAATTGGCACGAGAGCTCGGAATAGAGCAAGTCGTAATCAAAAGCGATTCACAGCTCGTAGTTAATCAGATGCAGGGGACTTATACAGCCAGAGAGGCGAGGATGCTGCAGTACCTGGAAAAGGCACGGGATTTAGTCAGGTAATTCCAAACTTGGAAAGTCATGCAGATACCAAGAGAAGAAAATGCTGAGGCTGACGCTTTAGCTAATCTCACATCCGACGTGGAAGTAAAGAATGAATAAAATGCTTCCGTGGTTCATTTGTGTCATTCAGTACTTGATCACGATAAAAACGTGGTAAATTACAATAATCTAACATGGGATTGGAGGAATGAAATTGTCAATTTTTTGCAGTATGGAATTTTACCTGAAGATAAGAAAAAGGCTCAAGCACTTCGCAAAAAGCCGCTCGCTACTGTTTTAATCAAGGCAATCTTTATCGAAAAATGTTCGGTGGTCCTCTAGCAAGATGCCTCGGGCCTTCTCAAACGGAATACGTGTTGAGAGAAATACACGAGGGACGTTGCGGAAATCATGCTGGAGGAAGATCTTTGGTAAAAACCATGATTAGAGCCGGTTATTATTGGCCAAAAATGGAAGAAGATGCGGAAAATTTTGTGGAAAAATGTGACAAGTGCCAAAGATATGGTAACAACATGCATCGACCAGCTGAATTATTACATCCAGTCATTGTACCGTGGCCTTTTATGAAGTGGGGGATGGATATCGTAGGTCCACTACCATAAGCCAAAGGCAAGGTAAGATTCTTATTAGTGCTCACTGACTATTTTACTAGGTGGGTAGATGCAGGAGCTTTCAAATAGGTACGAGAAAAAGAGGTCAGAAACTTCATCTGGCGGAACATCATATGCCGATTCGGGGTGCCGAAGGAAATCGTATGTGATAACGGCCCGCAATTCATAGGTACACATATCACAGAACTTTTCCAAAGTTGGCAAATTAAAAGGATTACTTCAACTCCTTACCATCCGGTGGGTTATGGACAAGCTGAATCAACAAATAAAGTCATTATCAACAACTTGAAGAAAAGACTGGAAGAATCTAAAGGCAATTGGCCAGAGATACTACCTTACCTGGAGTCTTATGGGCTTACCGAACAACAGCAAAAACATGTACGGGAGAAACACCGTTTTCACTTGTATACGGAGTTGAAGCCTTAATTCCAGTCGAGATAGGAGAACCAAGTATGAGATATACACAAGCTACTGAGGAATCGAACGAAGAAGAGATGCGGGTAAACCTGGATTTACTTGAAGAAAGGAGGGAAACTGCATTAATAAGGATGGCAGCACAAAACAAGTTATGGAGCGGTATTACAATCGGAAAGCTCGTCTTAGATACTTCAAGGTTGGGGACTACGTACTCAAGAAAGTTTTCCAATCTACAAGGGCAGCCAATGCAGGAAAGTTAAGTCCAACTTGGGAAGGACCTTATAAGATTCATGGTATCGCTGGAAAAGGAGCATACGAGCTTGAAACATTGGATGGCAAGATTCTACCTTCAAATTGGAATGTTGTTCATCTAAAGCGATACTACTTCTAAGGAAAGGAAATACCCACGGGCGAGTATCCTCACTAACGATTTTTATTTTTGAATTATTAAAATTTTACTAACGATTTTAGATGATAGGTAAAATGCTAGCCCACACTAAATGTTGAATTACGACCTGAAAGACACTTGGAAAGAACATAATTCTCGGTCTAGGGTTACAACTATTCTGATGGAAATTTAAATAGGTTAAGCAGTTTTCATCTAAAATCGTACCTGCGAGTCCCATATGTTTTTCCTTTTAGGAAAAGGACCGCATGGAAGGAATAATCAAGTGCTCGAGATTTCATACTTCAAAGCTCAAATACTTTGGGGACTATATAATATACATATGATATATGTATAACGAAGGAAAAGAAGACTGAAAACAAACAATTAAATTTCAAGTCAAGCCTAAAAGTCTACTCATCAAATATCAAGTTCAGAGCAAAGTCACGAGCCAATAACACAAGCCTGATCAAAAAACCTGTGAAGAGTACACTCGCGGATATAGATTTCAAAATATTATGATGTTTAGGTTAAAGGCAGTATTTAGCCATGGGTTGTAAAGAAACCCTTGGATTTTCTTTCATTTTTGAATCTGTTGTAAAGAAAACAGTTATGGAAGAGTAATAGAAGATATTTAAATACATGTAAGATGTTATTTAAACTTGACAAAATTCGAACGAAAACTTTATCAAAGTTATTTCAAGAAACATGTGTGTTCCTATTTCTTTTTTCGTTTGTTTACAACATTATGAAGTTGAGACGTCTTCTTCATTAAGTGTCGTATATAAAAGGGCCCTCTTTTATAAATTCATGTTTGATTAAAAGATCCATGAAGTTAATATAGCATTTCTAAAAATGCAAAAAGTCAAAAGGGTAACACAAAAACCCACGAATTAAAAAGCAAGACCTTGGACTTATAAAAAACAAGGCAAAAAGAGTAAAACAGAAACTCGAGAGAATTGAGTTGAAATTAAGTATGAACTTAGTCATAAACTGATTGTCATTTTTACAAAAAACCCCGAAAAGACCTGGGGACTTGCTATCACCAAAAACATAACCCCCAAAATGGAACCAGGGGTAAAACCACATATTCCACCAAAAAGAAAAAAAAGTCAAAATTCATAAGTAAACTTTCACTGTGGAGCAAAAGAAGAGTCTAAAACGGCATCATGAGCAACATAAGGCTCGATTTGGTCTGAAGGAGCTGGGACATCCGCCGCACCAGGATTAGCTTCAACGTACTCGGGAGTATCAGCCATGGGAGAAGAAAAACTTTGGCCTTGCTGAGTTTTCTCAATGGTTTCTTTTATCTTAGCCAACTCAGCATCCAAGTTAAAACCCTCTTGGCTAGCCTCCACAAGGGTATCATGGCACGTGTTCAAAATAGCCCAACTCACTTCAACAACAGCTTTGTCCTCAAGAGCCTCGTAGTCTCTTTTCCATTGATCAATTTCACTCTTGAGCTCCTCTCTCTCAGCCGAAGCAGCGTCATAAGGAGATTGCAAGGGGGCAAGTGAACTCTCCAAAATCTTAACCTTGTCAGAAGTAACTCGGAGATCTTCTTGGGCCTGCGTGAGTGTTTGAACAAGCTCACCAGCATAAACTTCTTTCTCATTTAGCAAAGCTTTAAGGCCTCTGGTCTCTTCAGTAGCTTTAGAGAGTTGTTCAGCAAAAGAAGATTCAAGGAGATTTTTATCCTTGCCCGCTTGATTGGAAGAAGCTTTTTCAACTGTCAATTCCGATGCCATGACTCTCAACTACTACTCTAAGGTACATTTGCTTTCTTCTAAAACTTCCATCTCAAGCTGAAGACTTACATATTGCTCTTTTCAATTGTCTGCCTTAATTTGGTAGTCATGAATTAATTTCTCTGTATGGGAAACCCTTTTCATCATCTCCGTACCGATGAGATTGATCTAAAAAAAAGGGTAAGAATCTTAGTAAAAGGAGAACGTAATAAAGCATGAAAAGAAATTAATACCTTCAGTGATGACTGCACGATATCATTCATCCAAGTCAAAGAACTATGACTTTCTAGTTTGGACTTCTCAACCGAACCATTCAAGGGTTTCAACCATACGTCAGCCCGACCTGACTTTTTCAAAAAACTACCATCGGCAGGGACTTCAATGGTAATCTGCTTCATCACTCTACTTCCACTTGAAGAACCAACTTCAGTGCGAGAAATAGTGGTAGTGGGGACTGTAGAAAAAGTCATAATAGCTTGAGGCGGGGCAGAGACAACAGCAGTAGAAACAGGTAAAGAGCATCCCACTGGGACAGACACGGGGAAAGAGGCAAGATGTCACTATCAAACCCACGTGAAAAAAGTTGTTCATTAGAGTCACGAGATTCCATAGGAGTATCATCGTCAGATCTCACTAAGGTGGCTTCAACAGGCTCGGTCACGGGAACAGAACGGGGAGGAGTAACTTCATCATCTGAAATAACGCGCCTTCTAACCCGCGGCCTTTTAACCAAGGAACTCCTATCCCGTTCCTCTTCCTCTTCAGAATCTTGGGGTTTGTCAGCTTTCCTTTTCGATGAAGAACTCAGGATTATCTCCCGAGCTCTTGCCAAAGAAAGTTTGGAAGCTGCGATCGAATCAGCACTTACACCATGAATAGGGAACCCTGATAAAAAGAAGGGTCAAATACATTCTAAAGGAAGAATGAACGAAAATGGAAAAAAAAGAGGTAAAGTATTTACCATGAGTTTTAACCTTCCAACCAAACCTGTTTGAAAGGTATTTCCAAGATCTAACCTCCATCGGAGCAACAGTCAACAATTTCTCTACCCAACCACGAAAATTGGGAATCTCTTCAACAGTTCCCATGGTTGCTGAGAAAAGAGAAAGTTAAATAGTCACGGGAAAAACAAACCCTTTCAAAACGAAAAAGGGGGAAAAAAGAGAAGAGAGAAAGTTGTAAAAAGTAAACTTACGTGAAAAATTCCACTTTTCAGGAAATGGTATATTTTCTTCACCTGCTAACCCTGCAGTAGGAGCAGCAACAAATCTGGCATACCAGCCACGGTCCTTGTCATCCTCAGGGCTGACTAAAACCCTCTTACTCCTCACCACCAAAGTAAAGATTCCATGTCGAAACAGCGTAGGGGAGTATAGGTGGATCAGATGAAAAAAGGTAAAAGGCAATTTAGCCAAGTTAGCTAAGTACCTTAGACAAACAACAACCCTCCACACAACGGGGCTAATTTTTCCAAAACAAACATTGAAAAAATGACATAACTCGATGATAACAGGATCAATGGTGGGTCTAAAATACAGTGTAAAGGGATATGTATACACGAAAGAAAAGCAAGCCTTGTAAGACGTGATCCTTTGATTTGCATTAGGGATTATAATTGGGAAATCAAATCTCCAGTGGCAATCTCTATGAACAACAGAGATTAAACCTTCAATAATCTAAGAAGGGTAAACGTCAGCACGATCATGAGAGGACATAGAAGAAACCTGATTCCTAATTGATTCTCTATCAGTATAAAAAGAAAGTTCAGAGGGGATAATTTCGTCTACTGTTGGTTCACGGACTGGTTCGTTAGAATCCTTACGTCTGGTGGAAGATCTATGTGGAAGAGAACCCCTAGTTCTAGAAGAAGGAGGAGGAGTGGAACTAGGTAAAGATGAAGGCGAATCTCGAATTGACCTTGATCCTAAACTACGTAATCTACCTCCTCTCCTGCTCCTAGTTGGAGCAAGAGGAAGTTCATCTACAATAAGAACTTTACGAGGATCAAGGTTTGAAGAAGACATAGCTATACAGAGAAGAAAGGAAGATTGAATAGGTCAAAGATGGAAAACTTTTTTATGAAAGAAGAAACAAAGAATATATTTATACTCAGAAGCAACCGTCAAACAAAAAAGGTAATGATGGGAACATCATAATGAAAACTATCACTTCGTGATTGATGTAGCCACAAAAAGCCTTAAAAGACGCTGAAGGGTTGCAGACCCAATCAAAAGTCGCCACGTGCCACGAGCATTAAATGAAAGTGACATGTGAAGCGTCAGTTTTGGAGAAGGTATAATGGCGGCTAAAATTCCCGCTTTAGTAAGATCCACTTCTCAAATATTCAATTGTCAAATAAATGGCAAGTGGGGGGACTATCTGTATTGGAAAAAATCAAGTTAACATATGGAATTAATTATGTGCTGACATGTCAGCACACCTGGATCAGTAAAAGAATGACAGCTGGCAAAAAATAGTTAAAGAGACACGAGCCTTATCAGGCACGGGCAGAGGATCAAGAAAACAGGAAGGAACAGTTACTTGGACCTCTTAGTAATTTGAAGAGACATCGGAGGAATGAACCTAGATTGCAAAAAGTACAGATACATATTATCCGTAATTAATGAGCGTCAATGATGGAAAACGTTACAGAATCTTCAAGAAACAGTTACGATTGCTAATTATAACATTGTATTAATGACATTAATTACTCATAATGGCTATGTTATGAGAGGAAAGAAACGTATTACTTAGAAATAGCTATAAACGGAGAAGAATAAATATTTGTAAAAAAATATAATATTATTGGAATACATTGATTTACTTTGCTTTCTTTTACTCACCTATCGTTTATTTCAATTCTTCTTGTGTGTTCCAAATTTGATTATCAGTAGCCCGGGTTCTTCTAAATATTAAGCTTTGACCCGAATTTCCTATTTTTCTGGTTAAACAAGTGTTGCGCCTGCAAAGGTAAAAGTAGCTCTTTCATTCAAAAGACAAATAATTATGTTTGATTGTATCTTTTTTATATTGCTAGGAATGGTGCTAGGCTTAGAACACTCATTCTAAGAATAATAATGGCTTAGAATTTCGACGGAGATTCAAAAGTCGCAGCGACAACAATAACATAACCACCACCATCACTATTTATTGAAGAATATACTCATAGAGTGATTTGGAGAATTTATGAATAATTATTGAAAAGAAAATGATGACAAGGTTGTCGAACAGGCTACCACTTTTTTTAGCTAATTTTTTCATGCACAGTCTACTACAACACAGCCCAGCCAGAGTCTTAATGAAATAGGGTTTCTTCGTGGGCAAAATTTCAAGATTATAGAGGCATTTGTGAATCGATTGGTGCTATTTTTCTTGCAAAACTATTCTCGACCACACAAAAGGGGTCGAAATCATGCTATGAATATCGGAGAAGAATCTATATTCATGAAGAGAAGATATAGATGCTCAATCTGACAAAAATATGATGGTATATAAAGAGCCCAGGGGTAGCCATAAAGAGCTAATTACAATAATACTTTAATTTATTGGTCTTATAAATTAAAATGCATTGTAAAGCTGCGCTTTTCCATATCCATCTTGTTCTTGAGTTAATCAAGTGTTAGATCGAAGCATTCCTTGCCCCATGAAGGAATAGCAAATTACTAGTAATGGACAAACTATACCTATAAAACCATACACTTTTCTTCCTTGATCAATTTCTTCATGTCCATCAATTCATCAGCCTATTAGGTGTTGTGGTTATTAAAATTGGGTTATTTTGTTAAGATGCAATCCTGGTAAATTGAGTTATAGTCCTCTTAGTTTTTAGTTGGTCTTTTTAGTCTAGTTGTTGTTGTCTCATTTGTGAGTCGACACGTGTCTTGTCCTTTTTCTGAAATAGCCGTTAGTCATAGTACCTAGGCTGTCTACTGTTCATTGGTTGAGGAATCTTCACAGCTGTTAAAGAATGGGAGTATATATCTTAGCCGTATCACTGTAAAAGGGGGTATGAATGAAAAATCTTATTGGTTCTTATTTTAAATTCTCTTTTTGTTCTTTTATCTTATTCAAACAGCTATTATGCTACAAGTGGTAATCAGAGCCAAGCTTTCCGGCGGTCTGTGGTGACGATGGTAGAAACACAGAAAGACAAAGCTCCTCCTGATGATGGTTGGAAAAAGATTGAAAATCAGCTTCAGGCTTACATAAGTGAATCACGCAAACGGATGGAGATGATTGAAAAGAACCAAGCTCGCTTAAACGCTGAAGCTACACAAAGGCAGGAAGAAAACATTCGTCGGATGGATACTCTTCTGGGTCATTATGAATCTGAACGAAGGTTGGAATTTGTGGCTTCTGCAAGATCGATTGCTGCTTTGGCTTTCGGAAACTCATCGATGGAAAGAGGTGATTCTTCAGTGAGTGGTGCTCTTAGATCTGCAGCTTCTCCAGTAACACCTATTTTTACTCAGTCTAGTAAGGTATGTCATTATCTGCAGCTCCCTTCACTCCTATTACTGCTTCCGCTGCTGTTCCGGTGCATCGTTATCTTCAGTCGACAGTATATCCTCCAGCTCCGCTATCCTTAACACACCCACCCATGACTACCTTACCTTTTTCAGCCGTAAACACTAGCTTACCTGCTGCTAATTTTGCAACTCAGATTAACCAAGTCAATACTCAGTCACCAGTCACTACAACGTTTCTTCCTCCTTGGCTTACCAAGCTATTGTCAACAGTTCATTTCCACAATCCAACACTCTACCAAATTTACAAGTACCTGTTCTACCCATATCATTAACACCAACCAACCCCAACAACCATTTTAGAGGCCCAAAAGTCAAGCTGAGTTTTCCAGAGTTTGATACTAACAACCCTCGTGGATGGATCTGGCGTTGTGATAAATATTTTAAGCTCTACCAGATTACACCAGAGGAGAAAATGGGTTTTTTGTCGGTCCATATTAAGGAAAAAATGGACACATGGTTCGATGTATATATGATGGAACATAGTGGTCAAGTCACTTGGGAAACTTTCTGTTTGGATGTGTGCCGCAGATACGGGGACATTGTGGTACAATTTAATAGGCTTCAGCAGTGGTCAGATGTAGAAAGCTATTTCACTAAGTTTGAAGAACTTCACTTTTACTTGCTGCTAATTAATCCTACATTCAATGAAGCTTATTTTGTGTATTGTTTCATGGGAGGGTTAAAACCTGACTTGGAATCTATGGTAAGGGCATTCAACCCCCAAACTATGATTGATGCATTGGAAATGGCCAAGATCCATGAGAAAATACTAGCCACCATATACAAAAATGTCCAACCCCCAAGAATTTCCACAACTCAGCCCAGAATCACTTTTCCTCTAAGCCCTAAAGTGAGCCCAAACCTGAATGCAAAAAATCTTCTTCCTATTGTGATCCGAAAGCCAATAACGTTACTAAATAACCCATCCTTAGAGACATTAAGGGAGAATAAATTATGTTAGAAATGTCATGACAAGTACTTTCCGGGTCATGTGTGCAAAGCTAAAACATTTAACTCGATGAAAAGTAATGAGGGAGAGACCACCTTTGAGGTGGGCGAAAGTTCAGGGGTGACGGAGGAACAAGAAACTTTTGAAAATCAAGAAGAAGCTGAAGTGAATGTGATGGAATGTATGGCGGTAGATGAGGCAGTAATCAGTGGGCTGGAAGGTCCAGACAAATGCCCAACCATGATTAAAATTCCCGGGATCTTAAAAAATGAGCCTGTGATAATTTTGGTAGATTCTGGAGCAACCCATAGTTTTCTAGACCCGGAATTGGCTAAGAAATTGCAATTAATTATGCAACCCATGATTAGACCAATGAAGGTGAGAGTAGCCAATGGTGGTATTATGTGGAGTAACATTTTTTGTCCTAAAGTTATTTGGCAAATGCAAGGGGAGGTTTTCAGATTCGACTTAAGGTTGATGAAGGTTGGGGTTTCGACTTAGTATTAGGAATGGATTGGATAGATGTGATAGCCCCGATGGTTATTAATACTAGACCTCATAGTGTTTCGTTCATACGGGGAAATCGAATGGTAACATTGGTGGGATTTCCAGATTCCCAGGCCATGGCCCAAATAGACTCTCGTTTGATTTCTGGGCTTTTAAATAGGGGAGAGGTGCAATTGGGTAGCCCAAACTTATCAAATGGAAGCTAGCGGGCCACATGAAGAAATAATTCCCAGTTCAGTAGAAGACATTTTGTTAGAAAATGCAGAAGTGTTCCTTGAACCTACTAAATTACCCCCAATTCGCTCATGTGATCATGCGATAGAGTTGATTCCAGGTTCAACACCAGTAAACCAGAGGCCTTACAGATATTCACATGAACAAAAAGATGTTATTGAAAAAAAGGTTCAAGAAATGTTAGAGGCAAAAACAGTAAAGCACAGTACATCGCCCTTTGCCTCTCCAGTCATTCTTGTCAAGAAAAAGGATTCAACATGGAGGTTGTGTGTGGATTACCGGAGGCTCAATGATATTACCATAAAAAATACTTATCCTATTCCGGTGGTGGAGGATTTGCTTGATGAACTTCATGGTGCATGTTATTTTTCAAAATTAGACTTGAGATCGGGGTATCACCAAATCCGTATGAAGGAGGGTCATGAACATAAAACGGCTTTCAAAACACACCATGGGTTGTGGGAATTCACGGTGATGCCGTTTGGTTTGACAAATGCACCGGCAACTTTCCAAGCTCTTATGCACCAAATTTTTGGTCCTTACCTAAGGAAGTTCATGTTGGTGTTCTTTGATGATATTTTAGTCTATAGCACTACTCTTACGGAACATTTTGAACATTTGAGAGTAGTATTTAGATTGTTGTCCATGCACCAATTGTATGCTAAACGTACTAAGTGCCGCTTTGCGCAGCCCAAAGTTGAATACTTGGGCCATGTCATCAAGGGAGAAGGAGTTTGTACAGATGAAGCCAAAATTGAGGCTATGATCAGTTGGCCTAGGCCGAAGTGCATCAAAGGGTTACGGGATTTTCTTGGATTGACTGGTTATTACCGACGCTTCATCAAGAATTATGCAGTAATCAACAAACCCTTAACCTTACTGTTAAAAAAGGGTGGATTTTTGTTGAGTGATAAAGCAACAGAAGCTTTTGAAGCATTGAAAATTGCTATGACTCGGGCGCCAGTTTTCGCTTTGCCAGATTTTAAATTGCCTTTCGTAGTGGAGCTTGATGTAAGTGGATTGGGAGTTGGGATTGTGCTTTCTCAAAATAATAAGCCTATAGCGTTCATGAGTCAGGCTCTTAGCTAGAAACACTTGGGCTTATTGACATACGAGAACGAGTTGATTGCTCTTCTCTTGGCAGTCGAGAAATGGAGGCACTACCTCCAACCAAATCACTTTATCATCCGCACGGACCATTTCAGCTTGAAGTTTCTGAGGGATCAACGCATCACTACTGCATTACAACATAAAGGAGTTACAAAGTTGATGGGCCTAAGCTATGAAATACATTATAGGAAGGGAAAAGAAAATGTTGTCGCAGATGCATTATCCCGACGGATGGAGGAGTCCTGTGGTGCAGGCCAAGAAGCTGAATGTTTGGGCTTAAATGTAGCCCAACCCAAATGGGTGCAAGAAGTGCTTGATAGTTACAAAGATGATCCGGAAGTTCAAGAATTGATGACTAAACTCAGCATAAACCCACACGCGGAATCAGGTGTGGCATTACAAGCAGGATTATTAAGGTGTCATGGAAAACTATGGGTAGGCAGGCAGTTGAGTCTGAGAAATAAGTTGATTAATGACATGCATTCCACCTCATGGGGGGACATTCAGGGATTCATGCAACTTACCAAAGGCTTAAAGCAATCTTTTATTGGCCTGGGATGATTAAGGATGTAAAGGTGGTGGTACAGGAATGTGAGGTATGTCAAAGAAACAAGGAGGAAAGTGTGGCTTACCCTGGGCTATTACAACCCTTACCAATTCCGAAAAAAGCTTGTGAACATATATCTATGGATTTCATCGAAGGATTGCCTAAATCACAAGGAAAGGAGGTCATATTAGTGGTCATTGACTGGTTTACCAAATATGCACATTTCACTGCAGTTTCGCACCCTTACAATGCTGCTCAAATTGCTCAGATTTTCTTAGATCATGTTTGCAAATTACATGGGGCTCCATGTTCTATTGTCTCTGACCGCAACCCTATTTTTGTGAGCTTGTTCTGGCAAGAACTCTTTAAAATCATGCAAGTTGAGTTAAAATTAAGCTCAGATTATCACCCACAAACCGACGGGCAAACCGAACGGTTGAATCGCTGTTTGGAGTCTTATCTCAGATGCATGACAGGTCAAAAACCTAAAGAATGGAGTAAATGGATTCCAATGGAAGAGTTTTGGTACAACACCAATTTCCATTCAGCAATTAACATGACTCCTTTTAAGGCTCTTTATGGTTATGAACCACCTCTGCCGACATTCGAATTGGTTGCACAATCCAAGGTTGAAGCAGTTGATCAACTATTGAAAGACAGACAAATTGTGAACAAACAATTGAAAGAAAACTTGGTCAAAGCTCAAATTCGCATGAAACAGTATGAGGATAGCAAAAGGAGTGAACGAACCTTTGAGGTCGGGGATCTAGTCTTCATCAAACTTCAATCGTATTGCCAGAATTCAGTGGTTGTCCGAAAAAATCTGAAATTGGCTTCCAAATTCTTTGGTCCATATCCAGTGATTAAGAGAATCAGCCCAGTGGCCTACGAATTACAATTACCAGCTGAATCTCGAATCCATCCTGTTTTTCACGTCTCTCAACTAAAAAAGAAGGTTGGACCCAAGGTTTTCCCAATTAAAGAACCACCTTTCAGTACGCCGGAGGGGCAACTTGTGGCAGAACCAATTGCAATTTTGGATCGGCGCATGATAAAAAGGGGAAACCACGCGGTGACACAAGTTCTGGTTCAGTGGGCTAATCTAGTGTTACACCCCATATTTTCGTACATGAAAGCACGCCATAAATAAATTAATGAGAACCCGGAAATGAGATGTCATGTCCCGCAGTACTACATTACGACGATGTTGCACCCTGTAGTATTGTAAATTGAATTTGTCATAAGGTAACTGACATCAGTCCAAGGAAAAGATTATTTGGAGATTATAAGGATTATGTTATTTCAAACAAGTAATAAGTAAATACGTAAAGGTAAAAGGGGAAGCAAGTCAAAGAAAATGAATTTTCGTCCAAGTTTGGCATGTTGGGATAAAATACGGCTCAAGCTAAAATACTCGGTATTTATGGACTAGTACCATACAAGGTACTACATGACCATGCTAGTAAGGTGTATAATGTATGTAAAAAGTGACTAATGCTTTAAGTAAGTGGGAATAATTCTTAATTTTGCAGGTAATTGGTTAATTACCGGGTTGCAGGGTATTACCTAATTAATTAATTAATACATTGATGGATAAGAACAACCACCCCATAACGTGGCAGCATGTGTGGACATTAAAGTGACTAATTGTGTTGTGAGGCTAGGTGTCACCTTAAAGGGAATCTTGTCTAAACCCTCAAAATACTCAAATACACAATGAATTGGAGGAGAAAACGGGAAGTGCTTCAACCAAAAGCCATGAAAGAGTTCTTTTTTGTTTGGATTCTTTTAAAATCTAAAATGGTTCAGAGGTCAACTATGAATTAGTCTTGATTAGGAGAGAAGGGGGGAGGGAATGAAGTATTGGTTATTAAGTTGCCTGACATACCCACTTTTATTACCAGAAAATCAAAAAGTTGGTTGGAAAAAACAGAAGAAAGGAGGACGCTTTTCTCGTCCAGTAAAACAATAAACCCTACGTATTTGTGTTTTGGTGATACTGACAAAGGAGCATAAGTGTATGGAGTTTCAATGTAAAGATCTGGAAATGCAATTATTAAAATAGCTTATGGTTCCAAAACTTTGGGCTATTATCTCAAAAGAAGACTAGTTTATGAAGATCGTTGCGACATTAAGCTCAAGTTAACATGACTTGCCGCGTACGTAGATGCAAAGTGCTGTAGCCAACACATATTCTCAATAAATGGTTGTGCCAATTGCGGACCAACAACCAACTAAATGCTTCTTATTCCAAATAAAAGAGAGTTAGAGAGATTGTCAAGACAATCGGTTCAGGTATGTTAAAGCTATCCTTTTTTTCTTTTTGGCATGATCCATACGATACGAAGGAAACGTGCAAATGCACAAATTCCATAAATGACTCTATTCATAGAAGTATTAGAGATATCTATGTTCTTGAATTTCCATGTGTCATAATATTTTATCATTTGTTCATGGGTCTCAGAAAAATACGAAAGTTGAAAAGAGTTTACTTTATGATATTACTCAAAGGCAAAATGGTCTTATGACATTTCGAAAGATTTTATTAACGTACTTTTCATGAATTGCATTCATGTATATTGACCCGTGACCAGATGGCGTTATATACGCGTATATATTTATGTATATATATGTATATGGGATATGGAAAAGGTTACGGCGTTATATACGCACCACCACCTGATCAGCTGGTATATGATGATGATATTGCCCACAGTGGCTGAAATATGATTCAAACGGCGTTATATATGCGTATATATGTATGTATATATATGTATATGGGATATGAAAAATGTTATGGCGTTATATACGCACCACCACCTCATCAGCTGGTATACGATGATGATTTTGCCCACAGTTGCCGATATGATATGATGGGATGCCCTCAGAGGATGATGATGTTATGAAACATGTACCTATGCACGACATGACATTCATACGCATATGCATAACGCTAAAAGTAATTTATGATTTACAAAGTTATTCAGACTTACAGGTTGAGTCGTGTACTCTATATTTCTTCCATGTCTCTTATGTATTTATTTATGTGCCTTACATACTCGGTACATTATTCGTAGTGACGTCCTTTTTGCCTGGGGACGCTGCGTTTCATGCCCGCAGGTCCCGATAGACAGCTTGAGAGCCCTCCAAGTAGGCTATCAGCTCAGCGGAAGATGTTGGTGCGCTCCATTTGCTTCGGAGTTGCTCGTTTGGTTAGTATGATTTAGACGTGTATTGTTTGGTAAGGTAGGACTCTGTCCCGACCTTTATGACATTTATGTACTCTTAGAGGCTTGTAGACATATGTCGTGTACATAAAAGATTGTACGGCCTGGTCGGCCTATGTTTTGAGTTTATAAAGGATCATGTTGGCATATTAGGCCCGTATGTCATGTGTATATGATGATGTAATAAGAAAGATACGTTACGTTGGTACTCGATTGAGTAAGGTACCGGGTACCCGTCGCGGCCCATCGGTTTGGGTCGTGACATCTAGCTCGAGAAGATGCGACATGGGAAGACTTTTCGTTCCTCACCTCACAATTTTCAGATTTTCAACCTTGAAGATCAAGGTTCTGGAAGGGGAATGGGATGTTGTGGTTATTGAAATTGGGTTATTTTGTTAAGATACAATCCTCGTAAATTGAGTTCTGGTCCTCTTAGTTTTTAGTTGGTCTATTTAGTCTAGTTGTTGTTGTCTCATTTGTGAGTCGACACGTGTCTTGTCCTTTTTCTGAAATAGCTGTTAGTCATAGTACCTAGGCTGTCTACTGTTCATTGGTTGAGGAATCTTCACAGATGTTAAAGAATGGGAGTATATATCATAGCCGAGTCACTGTAAAAGGGGGTATGAATGAAAAATATTATTGGTTCTTATTTTAAATTCTCTTTTTGTTCTTTTATCTTATTCAAATAGCTGTTACGCTACAAGTTTTCTTTTTTTTTTTAATTTATTTTTACCTTGTATTTGTTTTAGAACTCATCACATCTTTTATGAGTCTTTTTCAGTTTCCTCTTCTTGGGTATTTCCGCCAATTCAATCATGTTACCAGCGCAAACTCCCTTAGCCTAAAACAACAGGGCACTCCCTGCATTATTAACCGTACCTCATGCTTCTTCTCATATTTCCTAACTTGACGAAGAAAAAAAGAATGAATACATCGAATCAAACCCAGTATTTTGACAATTTCAAGAAGTAGCCAACCCTAAATAATTTTGAAGAGTACCCGTCATTTATGTTTAGAGAGGGAGAATCACGAAAGAGAAGAAGCCATTTAGGTTATGATCGGTTTGGAGCCAAAATTAGACTTTAGTTGTTTTAAGTTTGCCCCAAAAAATTTTAAATTTCAAGACGGCACCTACAAAGCTTAAACCATGTCTTAGCATTTTCTTGGACTGAAAATAAAGAGAAACGAAAAAATAACTGGAGGGTTTGGGCCCACTAATTCTTCCTCGAATTCATGGTCTTAAATATCGCTAGCGTTTGACCACAGATTCTAAATTTATTTTGAAAATTTTGATTTGGGTGAAGTTTGGTTTGAAGATGAAAATGTGTTTGGACATACGTTTTCAAAACATATTTCCCAACTTTATTTTGGAAAAACATGTATGTAATTCCCATTGAGATTTTGGCCCAAAATCAGCAATTGGGTTTGGAATTTGGGATTTTGCCAAAATGAGGGTAAAATTTATGGCCAAACATGAGTTTTGAACATAAATTCCAAATTTATTTTGGCAAAACTCATGGCCAAACGGGGCCATATTATACTAACATTTTTATGACTATATAACTTTTAAATTTTGGGGTCTCTTAAGTAAGAGTCTATGAAAGTTTCTCAATAAGAAAATATAAGTAAAAATAGCACGGTCTAGCCAGTTTTCAGACTGGTCATTCCAAAATAGCCAGCGTTTACCAAGTCAATGAAAAATAGCCACTATTTTGGTAAAAATTGCACGGGGCGCCCTGTTTGGTCGCCCCATTTAACCTATACCCAATTTTTTTAAAAAGTTTTAACTTGTACACACTTTTTAAACAACTTTAGCCCCTTTCTCCTCATCCTTCTCCTCCTTCGTTTTCTTCTTCTTCTTCTTCTTCTTCTTCTTCTTCTTCTTCTTCTTCTTCTTCTTCTTCTTCTTCTTCTTCTTTCTTCTGCTGCTGTTGGTGCTGCTATGAAACTTCAGTTCATGGGATGATTGCCATAAGTATGTTTATCAAATTATTTAAAAACAAATTATAAATAATTACTTAAGTTAGTAGACAATAATTTGTGAATATTTCTACGTACGGGAAGTTTAAGGTCAAACTTAGTGATTCTTTTCATGATAATTCTATTCTTTTCACGTTTATTTGTTTCCAAATTTTTATGATTTAGATACTGTTGGCAATCTGATTATTTTATAGTAGTCTTATTATAACAAAACTAATGAATCAAGGACAAAAAAACTTAGCTTATTTAGTGCTGAAGTTTTTATAAATGAACTAAATAACTTCAACATCTTTTGCTGAAGTTTTTCAAAAAGCTTAATCACAAAACTAATGAATCCAGGACCAAAAGCTTCAGCTTATTTAGTGCAATTACAAAGAAAAACTTCAGCAAATAGAGAACAAAACTTCAGCTACTATGCTTAAGTTCAACAATTACAAACAAAAACTAGAATAGAGAACAAAACTTCAGCTACTATGCTTAAGTTCAGCAGTGACAAACAAAAACTTCAGCAAATAGAGAACAAAACTTCAGCTACTATGCTTAAGTTCAGCAATTACAAACAAAAACTTCAGCAAATAGAGAACAAAACTTCAGCTACTATGCTTAAGTTCAGCAATTACAAATAAAAAGTTCAGCACACTTGGTTCAACACACTTGCTACTTCAGGCCCGTCTACTAGAATGCTGAAGTTTTGCGTGACCTTTGCTACTTCAGCCCCGTATGCTGAAGTTACGCGAAAAAGTGGGTACGCTTGCAATTTTTTTTGCAAAGCGGGCACAAGTTAAAACGTGACCTAAAAAGCGGGTATAGATGCAAATCCCCCACTATTTTGCTGCGACAGAGACCGGTCCAGCATAATATACTGGAGTTCGGTGCACTTGTGTATGAACTTCCAGCATATTATGCTGGAACTCCAACATACGAAAAGTTCCAGTATAATATACTGGAGATTCGAGCACTTGTGTATGAACTTCCAGCATATTATACTGGACCGGTATACCTTGCTGGAACTCCAGTATATTATGCTGGAGTTCTAGTGTACTTATGCTGGAACTCCATCATATTATGCTGGAGTTCCAGGATCCTGGAACTCCAGTATAATATGCTGGAGTTAAAGTATACTTATGCTGGAACTCCAGCATAATATACTGGCGTATTTTTTGGGTTTTGAACAGTGTTTTCGCCAGATTTATCTTTACATGAAATGTGGCTAAATTTCGATTACTTTTGAAACTGGGCTATTTTTCAACGACCATTTGTAAATTTGGCTATTTTTGAATTTCAAATATAGTATCAATTTTTTTGGAATGTACAATAAGATAGTACCAAACAAAGTGGAATAGAGAAAGTATATAACTTCACCTCATCAAATCACTTAACTCTGCAAAATTAATATGATTTTCGACAATATATATAGACTATAGAGTATTCTAATTGGTCTTGGAATTCATGTTTATTGTATGTGCAGTAAATTCATTTCGAAATACTCGGGCAACCAAAAACAAAAACAAAGGAGAAGCTGTTGGTTTGACCTTAGCACAGTAACATTATCTCATTCTGCATTGGGAATTGCATATTTACAGAAGACTGTAAAATTATCCAACCTCAGAGGGTGAGACTGATGTGACCGACTCATTCTGTATATATGTTGGTCCCTCACCAGATGAAGAGTCCGGAACCAAAATGTTGTTATTTTGGAGTCAAAAAACACAAATAAGTGTAAAAAAAAAAACAGGTAACCATAATATATATAGCGCCAGAAAACCTGGCGCTATATAATAACGATAACTGCACCGTTATTGTATAGCGCCAGGTTTTCTAGCGTTATACATTGTCACAGTGATATAGCGCCAGGTTTTCTGGCGTTATACACTGACACAATGATATAGCGCCATAAAACCTAGCGTTATATCCCTCAACAAAAAAACCCTTTCGCGCTATATCCCTCAACAAAAAAACCCTCCATCTTCTTCACCCGTCTTCTTCTTCACCATTATTCTAATCCCCAATCCAAAACCTGGTCCCCCCACTGTCCGCCATTATAAAAAAAAAAAAATTTTTGGATCCCCCCGGCACATAAAACTTGAAGAACGTAGGTCCCACACTCGAGTAGAGCTTCTTGTTATTGTTGATTCACGCTTTCGGAGTTAAAATTTCGATCTATTTGCTTTCCGAAAATTCTAAATCGAGGTATTTCGATTTATTTTAAGTTGAAACTTTTATAATAATGCATATTATTTGATTTGTATGTGTTCTATTCCGGTTTGTGTTTTTTTTTCGAAATTAGCATCTTAAATTTATCCGGATTTAATTTTACTGTTTTATATAAAAACATAAATTTGTCAAATAAATTTTTCTATTAATATTCTCATTTATATATATGTGCTTTCATGCCGTTTTGTGTTTTATTTGCAATTAAATTTATTTGTTGTTTATGTTTAGTTTAGATTATTTTTTAGCGTAGTAAAATCTAGACCTTTTTAGCGTAGTAAAACGTAGACCCTTTTAGCGTAGTAAAATTTAGAGCCTTGTAGCGTAGTAATGTGTAGTATTTTAGCTTAGAATTCCTTTTGTTTTAGTATCTTATACTGGTATTTTGATCCTCAAAATATGGAGCCCGGAATTACGTAAGTAATTTGTACAATTAAGTTATTAAAAAATATGAATTTAAATTATAAGAAAATACATAATTATTAATGATAATTTTGTGCCACTGGGCCTCAAAATATGGAGCCCGGAACCCATACGTAAGTAATTTGTACAATTAAGTTATTAAAAAATATGAATTTAAATTGTAAAAAAAATACATAATTATTAATGATAATTTGGTGCCACTGGGCCTCAAAATATCGAGCCCGGAATCCATACGTAAGTAATTTGTACAATTAAGTTATTAAAAAAATATGAATTTAAATTATAAAAAAATACATAATTATTAATGATAATTCTGTACAATTAAGTTATTAAAAATTATGATTTTACAGTTGACGACATGGATGCGCCTATACATCCCGGCCCTCGGACGTCGGATCTATTAGCCCTACAGCCCCAGCATAGATCCGAGTATATCTGGGAGGGATAGTTGTTTACTACGACTTTCGGGTCCAGGAGAGTGGATCTACTATGGGAGTTCTTGAGTCCTCCCCGCGTTCTACATCCCCGCGTGGTCCATCACCTGGAGGAGATGGGATTTTATAAGATTATTAGTATTGGTCGGATACAACTCGACTATGCTTTGATCACGGCCATGATTGAGCGGTGGCGACCGGAGACGCACACTTTTCATCTGCCCATTGGCGAGGCCACCATCACACTCCAGGACGCAGAGATTTTATATGGCCTATCCGCTGATGGCTTGCCTGTTTTACTCCCTACAACCATGAGATATTATCCGCGGGAGGCATATTGGGATATGCTGCACATGCTCACTGGTTTCATGCCGGAGGACCAGGAGGTAGCGTCTGGGGTCAGTCGCATACAGTTAGTCCCCATTAGAGACCCCCTGGTGCAGCTCCACGATACTATCACCGACGAGTCAGCGGAGGTGGATGTGCAGCGATACACGAGGCTGTT